>NW_010254763.1:25534-58820 GCF_000690775.1 Eurypyga helias | reverse complement strand
AAGAAAATTAGCTCTCTTCCAGATTTTGGGATGTTTCTAGTGCTGCCTGTAAATCAACACCAAACAGACACCGTTCAGTGTGCTCAGTCATGTTGTTGACACTCAAACAGGAGCCTGATGCCTAATGAGAGAAGCACCTGCCATTAGGCTTTTTCTCAGTTTTCTGGAAGCCCTGTTGTTTGCGATAATTTGTTACAGCGCCTCGGCTGGTACTTCAGCCCACAAGTATTCCCTCTCTGAATTAGCATTGACATGGTATAGTGGAACAAAAATTTCATGCCCTTATTGGTACTCGGCATACGCTTCTTCCAGTCAGTGTTGATTAGTCTACTTAGGAAACAAGATGATGAAATGCATGTGGATATTTCCATCCTCCTACATAGATGAAAGTGAGGATTTTTTAGAGGAGATTGGGCATGCTGCTGTAATCACAGTTGTAGGTTTTTCCTCACTGAACACACAAATATCATGAGCTCAGGTGTGTTTTGCTGCCCTGCAACTCACTTGTCAGGCATTTCTGCTGCTACTTGACTTTTTAAACTACAGATACGTCGTTCACTGACTTCAGCAGAATGAGTATGAACGCCTCCTATCCAAAACTGACTCTTCATGGCTAAAGCAGGACCTGCTTCCCCACCTCTGGGCACGTGCTTGAGCTACACAGACACGCTGCTTCCACAGATCCACTTCCACGCTGCTGCACCAGAACCAGGTGATGAAAGCCAGGCAAAAAGAGTCAGTACCTGACCAGATGGCAGATTCTATTTTGTTCTTACAAATTTGAAAATCAAACCAGATTAACTGTTCTCAGGCATAAAAAACCAGTTTGTTGTTTTCACCTTGCAGTGAGGCCAGGGGAGAGGCAGAGGGGAGATGCAGCAGGTCGCTTCCCAGCCCTTCGCCCCGCGCCTGGGTGTCGTGGGGCACCGGGCACCTGGGGTGCGGCGGTGACCGACGACGGTCCCAACCTGTCGCACCAGCCTTGAGCCGTCGTCGCAGGAGCTCAACCGCCGTCCAGCAGACAGCAGATGGCAGTGGAGAACTGTCTGAGGGCAGTGCCGCGTCCCAGGGACGCCCGGGGGCAGCGCATCTGATTAACTCCAGCTCCTCAAAAGCCGTGGGGAGCGGGGGGAGGGCAACATGTCGGGAAAGGGATTTGGAAGGTTTGTTTTTGGTGTCTTTTTTATCCCCTGATTTGGCTGGTAAAAGGCAGTCACGATTTCCCTCCACCTATTCTTTCTAGGAAAAGATAGCTATGACAGAAAGCCCAAATCTTGGTCTCTAACATTATTGCTGCCGTGCAGACGGTGGATGCGAAGAGCGACCTACTGATTTTTCCAGCAACTTGCAAGAATGAAAATTGCTCCTCAGTGGTTATTTTCACAAGGCTGGGAACTTGTAGCCTGCTGCTATTTCACCTCGTTTCCAGGGAAAGGGCACGATTCCAATCGGAGCTCTGCCACAGAGGCAAGGCATTGACAAGGAGAGCCAGATCCTTCGGTTCTCTGTAAGTGATAGGCCTTTCTCTTGCGGCAGTCCTCTGCCATTTATACCCTCCTCAGACTGCCCGCAGTGCCCAGATGAGACACATGCTACAGGTGCTACCACAGTGCACCTTGGAGGAAGCAGAGAGCGCAAAGGACAGCAAGAAGCAGCTGGTGCTGGCCAGAAATTCCTTTATTAGACCTGGGAAACTGGGCTTGTGAAATTAAATTACAACCTGCTGCTGGGCAGAAAGGCATCGGGCATCATGCAACATCTAGATGAAAGGCTCCGGGGTCAGAGCTTGTTATTCTGGTCCAGCTTCGTACCGTTGCTGCTGGTAATTGGAATGGGCCAATGACTTCTTAAGAATGAGTGCAGGGAGAACATTTTTGGGTGCAGTAAATGTCTGCTACCTAAGACAGTTGGTCCCAGGGCCTGCAGGATTTGGTCCGGAGTGGTGCATTACATGCATGTAAATTGAAGAGGGTTTATTCCATGGATTGTTCTCTTACAAGAAGTGATGTACAAGTAATTTTAGTGATGGAGAAGGGAGCATAGGCCAAATAAATGCCACATTTGGGTATTCTGGTATTGCTGATCAAGAAGGAGGGGAAAGGGTTGTGGATCAGGTAAGCATCAAACTCCTTTTTATCACTCAGTACAATTTGAGAAGTAATGGGAGCCCAATGAGACCACCAGGACAACAATTTGAAACAGATAAATGGAAAATACTACTTTGTACAGGGTATATCAACAGTGGAAGCTGTTATCCCAGCAGGCTCTGAAAGCAGAGACTAGCAGCTGATCGAAAAAGGGATTAGGCATATTCACAGGCAACAGATCTATATACATATACCAAAAGGATTGGCAAGAATGTATTTCTTCTTTCCCAGTTCAACGGCTATGGGTCCTTGGGAATCATAGAGTAGTGGAATGCACGTAATAGGCAGGGTCACTTGCTGTACCTACTTTTAGTTCCCCTTTTGCTACTCTCAGAAACTGAGTACTAAGGCAGATGTAGCACTGCTCTAATTTGGTTGGGGTTAATAGTCTGTGGACTGAAATCCTTATGATTTTGTTGACAGAATAGTAGACATCTATATTAGAAGGTCGTAATATGTATCATAAAAGTTAAAGCAAGGATTTTCTTTATTATTGCACAGTTGCGTTTTTTAAATGTTTCCTCAATTCAAGAAACATGAATGTTGACTACGCAGATGGTTTTGTTGGGACTGCGGTAGTACTTCAAGTCATGCACTTGCTGAAGTCAATTGCTGGATCTAGGTTTAGGGTGTTGGTTTAGGGTGTTGGTCCTTTAAGTTACCTATAACATACGTATTACTTTTCAGCTATGATGTTGACAAAGGAAATGCTAGTATTTCCCTTTTAGTGAGGCACAGAATTTACTTACCATGGAGGACATCTGTAAAAACAGGAATAAGATCGAGACTCCTGATAGAATCACAGAGTGGTGGTTGTTGGAACAAACCTCTGGAGGTCACCTGATCCAATCCCCCTGCTCAAGCAGGGATACTTAGAGCCAGTTGCCCAAGACCACGTCCAGATGGCTTTTGAATATTTCCAAGGATGGAGACTCCACCAGCATTCTGTGCAACATGTGCCAGTGCTTGGTCACCCTCACAGTGAAAAGGTGTTTCCTGATGTTCACAGGGAACATCCTGTTTTTCAGTTTGTGCCCATTGCCTCTGCTCCTGTCATTGGGCAACATTGAAAAGAGCTGGGTTCCTCCTTCTTTGCACTCCCCCATTTGATACTTATATACATTCATCAGTTTCCCACCCCGAGCCTGCTCTTCTCTAGCTTTTCTTCATAGGAGAGATGCTTCAGTTCCTTAATCATCCTGGTGGCCTTTTGTTGGAATCTCTCCAGCACGTCCATGTCTCTCTTTTATGGGGAAGCCCAGCACTGGACACAATATTCCAGGTGTGGTCTCACCATTGTTGAGCAAAGGAAAGGATGACCTCCCTTGACCTGCTGCAGCATGTCTCCTAATGCAGCCCAGGACACTCTTGGCGTTCTTTGTGTCAAGGGCATATTACTGGCTCATACTCCACCAAAACCCCAAGGTCTTCTCTGCAGAGGTCCTTTCTAGCCGGGCTGCCCCAGAATGTCTTGGTGCCTGAAATGGTTCCTTCTCAGGTGCAAGACCTTGTCCTTTCCCATATAGAACTGCTTGAAGCTCTTGTTTGCCCATTTCACTAGCCTGTCTATGTCTCTCTGGATGGCAGCACAACCCTCTGGTGTACAAACCACTCCTCCCAGTTTTGAGTCATCTGTAAGCTTGCTGAGGGTATACTGCCCCATCATCTAGGTCATTAATGAAGATGTTGAACAGGACTGGAGCCAGTATTTACTCCTGGGGTACACCACTACTTACTGGCCTCCAACTAGACAGGTCACATCCCTCTGAGCTCAGCACCCAGACAGTTTCCAGTGCACCTCACTGCTCATCCAGCCCATACATAAACAGCTTGTCTATGAGGATGTTATGGGAGGCATTATACAACATTTTACTCAAGTCAAGGCAGAAGACATCCACTGCTCTCCCCTCATCTACCAAACTGGCCATGTTATTGTCAAAGGCTAGCAGCTTGGTTAAATGTTCTCCTTGGTCAATCCATGCTGAATACTCCTCCTGATGGCTTTCTTGTCCTACATGTATCTGGAAATGGTTTTCAGAAATAGTTGTTCCATCCCCTGTCCAGGGGACAAGGCAGATTCGTACGGTGAAACAGTGCTGGGTGTGTAGCAGACTAACAGAGCGCTCAAGTGGAGTCTTTCCACAACACTGCTGCCTTAAGTCAGTATTTCTGTTGCATATAAAAACATCCAACAGTTAAAGGGAACATATTTTTATTGTAATTTTAGCTAAAAGGGCAGCATTTTATTTCTTGTTAATAATTATTATTTCTCTCGCTCTCCTGAGTTCTGGGAAACCACTGTTATTAAAGTAGGCCTGCAATATTTTCTGACAGCTCTAGAATCTATCATGTGGTTTAATTTTTTGTTTACTGAGTTTACTGAGCAATAAGATATCAAACACACCCACACCCACCCTCTCCAACTGTGCTACCAGTGCATAAAAAGCATGAAAACTAGCCCTGGTTCCTGTCAGTAGGTGGAGGAGAAGGCATGAATGGGTCAAATCAATTTGCTTCGAAGTATTGCAAAGCAAAATAATATTTTTCTTATGCAAGATTTTGCCCTGAGGTTTACAACAAGGAATTTTTAATACAAATAATAAACCTTTTGAGAGCTGCTACTGTCAGGTAACCAGGGTATTTCCTGTCTATGCCAAGATGAGTTGCTGCTTCCCTTCATGTCTGCACAGAGACTAACTCAGTGGCTGACGGAAATAACTCGGTAACAGTAATGAGGATTCCTAAGACTTAGTTTTAAATAGTCAATGACATTAGATGATGCTCCTCTTATTGGTGGATTTCTCCATTAGTATTAGTATGGCTTCTTCCTGTGAAGAGCCCAATTAGTCAGAAAGCAAAGGCATGAAACATTTGCACATCAAGAATAATGATTAGGAGGCTCACTTTGATGGCACCTGAAGGTAAATCCACACAAAATCCTCTGAAGTCAATAGCAATGACTCCAGAGTTGTGTTAGATGTCTCTTACCACAGAAAGAAGTCAATCACAAAACAGTGTTAGAAGCTGGGAGAAAGAGCAGACAAGAGCAGAATTATGTCCCAAAGTCTGTCATAAAGAAATATATCAAATAAAACAGAATGAAAAAGCCCGTCCTCTTCTCCCAGGGATATAAATGTTACCAAACTTAAAAAGGAACAAACTCTACAAATATTTGATGGCTCAAACAGACTTCTGGATGCCTCTTTGAACAGTCCTGATGTGGGACTCTGTGAGGAAACGCTGCGAGAACCAGGTTCTTCTGCACAAATTCCATGTTTGCTACCCAGAAATACTTCAGTGGCATCCCCACGGCAGCAAGGGCTTTAAGAAGCATCTCTTTTCTGTGATATCTCGCTGTATGAATGCAAAGAGGTCTTCAAAGGACATTCTACCTGGCTGTGGAGTAAGCACGCTCAGACTCTTGCTGCCCAAAATGTATACAAGCTGCGTGAGCATGGGACTTCGAAGCTTAAACAAAGACCAGACTATTTGTCCCTAGAAGTTAGCTACAGCATTAACCAGTAATCTCTGTCCTTCAGGACAGTACTGTACCACTGTGTAGATTTGGGTTTAGTCTGTTTGGTTTGGCCATTTTTCACCTTCCATGTTCACTTTTTCTATCTGAAAGCCCCGAAGAGCTGCGCCAGCATTTATCTGACAGCATCTGTCTCAAGGGCTGAGTATCTCAGATATTGTACAACAGGCCCGCTAATAATGGAAGTATTTTAGCTCCAACAGGATAATTGGAAATTGGATCTTTCTTTCCAGCATGTCCTTTGGGATCTTCTACAATTGAGCTATTGGATGTTTTGACAGGTAATTGTGATGGTAATGTTGGTGGTGGAATAATAATAATAATAATGAGGATGATTAAAAGTATTTCTTTGCAGTTGAATAGCAGTCGGAGAAAATTATTTGGGAAAATTTTTTACAAAAATCCCCAACATATGCCCAGAACAAAACCATTAATCCACCTTCTATTGTACTGCTAATAGGAAAAAATATGTTACCGACATTCATCAAAATTACTCACCTTAGGCAAGCAGAGAAGAAAATTTTTCCTGTCTGTTTATTTAATCCTTATATCCAAAGGTTTTTCAACACTTTAATAATCAGCCACCATGTTCCCCTGAGTTCATTACAGAAACAACTTCCTGTTCATACCAACAGACATGCTATGAGGTAAATCTCATGGCCACAAAAAGAAGTCAGTTTTGTTGCTAATACTGGTGTTCAGGAATCGATTCAATCATACGTATTACAACAACAATGTGAAGGTCTGTCCAAGCCCCTGTTCTACCAGGGCAATAAGGCATGCTGTAAAACAGCATTCATGTTCCCACAGCCTGAAGTGTCAAAGGGGGAAGCAAAAGCACAGGGAGACAATGTGAGAGACACCTCCATGCAAATAGTCTGGTGATGAATAGAATAGAATAGAATAGAATAGAATAGAATAGAATAGAATAGAATAGAATAGAATATTTCATTTGGAAGGGACCTACAACTGTCCTCTAGTCCAACTTCCTGACCCTTTCAGGGCTGACCAAAAGTTAAAGCATGCCTACACAATGACAGGCAGTCGGATAGACCACCTCTCTGGAAGCCTGTTCCAGTGTTTGACCACCCGCTTGGTAAAGAAATGCTTCTTCATGTCAAGTCTGAAACTCCTTTGATGCAACTTTGAACCATTTCCACACATCCTGTCACAGGATCCCAGGGAGATCTCGGCACCTCCCTCTCCACTTTCCATGGACAATGGGCAGTTGGTGAGTACTGTGTGGGCAATTTTCCTACCAAAAGGTTTTCTTTGTGTAGTGAAGGCAGGACCAGAGATAATTCCATCATTTTGTACATTATCTTTACTCCAGGACAAAGATGGAGTGAGAGAGAAATGCAGGAATATCACCAGAGGACAAGAGTTAAGGAACATGAGCTTGGGAAGGTGCAGATGCGAACAAGAGGCATGTGCTCATATGTTACCTCTTTCCACATGCCCTGTGCACTCATGTTCTCCTAATATCCTACAGTTACAGTACCAGGAAGGCTGGTAGGGAAGTGTCATCTTTTCAGCTGAATCCTATCAGCACTGGCTAGAGACAGAGGGCAGTGACGGTTGGGTCGGGTTGAGTGGTATTTCTGCACCCAGGTTGCACAGCTGTGGAAACTGCAATGCCACCAATCCACATCATCTTGGCTCTTCAGCACCATTCCAAGTTTCTGTGTGAAGGGTACCTTTCTGGGGAGAGATCGGCTGTTTGTGACCTTCCAAAAA
This sequence comes from Eurypyga helias, assembly GCF_000690775.1. Lineage (NCBI taxonomy): Eukaryota > Metazoa > Chordata > Aves > Eurypygiformes > Eurypygidae > Eurypyga > Eurypyga helias. The sequence continues at coordinate 51,401 of NW_010254763.1, read as the reverse complement.
ACCCACACGTAACTAAAAAATAAGAGAGAAAAAGAAAACCAAAGACAGTTTCCCCTGCAAAGGAGTCAATCCCTCCTCACAGGGCAAGGGCTCCAGTCTTGCCACCTGCGTGGCCTCCCCTCAGCCCTTCCATTTTGTCAACCTTTCTCCTGTCCAGGGCCCCAGATGGGGCGCAGTGCCCATGAGGTCTGCCCTGGGGTGATGATGGTCCTGCGCAGTGCGGTGCTCCTGCACAGAGTGCCATGGGGTTGGCCCTCAAGCCCAGGCAGGCTCCCTGGTCACACAGGACCTGTGGGTCTGGCCTGTGAGTTCAGGGAAAGTGATTTGACCAGGGAACAGTTTTCCTGAGGATGGCTGCTGACGTGTACCTTGCATGAGAGCCCAAAGCAGACTGCACAGGGCCCAGGGTCTCCTGCCAGCTTCGGCCTTGCTCTGAGGAGCTGGCAGCAGAAGGTGTCCTCTAAAGATCTTTGCTTGCATGCGTATTCCAAACATTCATTTGAAAACTCAGAGCACTGAAAGGGGGGAAAGGATGACAAAGGCAGGTGAGGAGAGAAAAACAAAGTGCAAATACCTCTGATCGTCAGGGATTTGCAGCTCTCAGGGTATGTTACACAACTGGGTCTGCTCAGCATTTTGCAGTGGTTGAGCAGACAACACAGCAAAGCTCTACTTCTCCACAGCCCATCCTTCCCTTCCATGCAACGGCTGCAGGGCAGCCCAAGCAAGGCAGGCGTTGCTCAGGAAGGCTCCTGAACATCACTAGCATGCCACTTCCAGTCTTTTCTGCCTCTCTTAGTCCATTTTAATCCTATCTGTAAAGCAGAAAGAAGAGCGTAACAAGCCAAGTAAACAAATTCACTGAAACTCTGAATTTTTGCTTGCAGAATTTACAAACTTCAATGGGTATGTTTCGGTAATTTAGTATGTTCTTTCTAATCAATGTGATAATGTCCTAAATGCACACATACACTTGAAAACAACACCCTAAAAATCAAAAGGATCCTCCAGAAAACAATGAAAACCAGTCATCCAAGAACGAACTGATTGGAACTGGGTCTGAGTGCTGCCTCTCTTTGATGGAAATCGCTAGACCTTGCATGTCAAGGGATTTGTCAATTGCTGCTTCAGTACTGTCATAACTCAAGGAAGACACTGAAAATCTGACAGCTCCAGGTTTTCCAAGGGAGTTGAGGAATTTTATGTCCCTGTCTCCAGGAAAAGGAAGTAAACTAAGAGAAAGCTGGAAAGCTTAACACTGCAAAACTTTAATCTGGATATTTCAAATATAAATACTGAAAAGAGAGATGCAGTATTATGACTGTTTGAATAGTAAAGTGTCAGTCCTTTAAGCACTCACATGCACTGAAGGACTTTTTCCTTGTCCTTTGAATGCCTGGGAAGTCCAGTGTTCATTCATTCCATTAAAACATAAAAAGTATGCAAGCAGTCACTGCTCAGTGTGCAGTCAATCATGTTTTCCAAAACAAGTATTATAATTGGAGTCAAAAATTGCTGAACATATTCCTAGCTTCATTCTCAAACAGGCACATAAGCTTACATAGAAAAGACCTTTTCTCTTCTCAGGTGAGTAAGGTAAAAATGATAAGGTACACTATTTCCTCCATGTCGTGGTATGAATTCACCTCAAGAGTAACATACCAATAATTTAAAGAGTATACCAATAATTTAAATAACAATTTACTCAGGTACAGTTTTCATACAGTCTACTTTTGAATTCCGTAGGCTGATATGGCATTACTGACACAGCTAGAATTTAGAAGTTACAAGTTCATTGTCACGTTTGGGAATAAGGTAGGATATTCACACACTACTTCTTTCACATGTATGCCCCATTTTCTATGACATTAGTCCAAATAATCAAGAAGCCTGAAGCCACTATAATTTTGCTCTTTTGGCACCTGAATTTCTGCAGCATGGAGGACCCTGAATACTGTCAACATCTGAAAGAGCTGTGTGTTAAACACTGCAAAAATCGTATCATGGATGGTTTGAAATGAGAATTTTGATAATAACAGTTAAAAAATTCAACCAAACACTGGAATATCCTTGGGGAGCTTGCATTCTGGGGCTGTTGCTGCATTCCTTGGTTACTGCCCTTGAGAAGGATAAAGAAGAAAAGCAGGCTAAAGAACAGGTTTGTAAGAGAATATTTTCATGACTAATAAATGCAGAGAAGTAGTCTCTGCGTAATGTCATGCTCTCCAAGAAATGCACACGCCCCGCAAGTGCACACAAGGGCACACCACAGCTGATGCTTGGGAGCATAACACATGGGAGATGTTCTGTACAATTCTGTCCCACTGCCTCCTCTAAAGTGAAATGGATCTGCACATTTAGGAGTGTGCTTTGGGTCAATTGACCTGCCTTGCCACTCATGCTTCTGTTCTGGCAACGTAAATTTTAACTGCTTTTATCTTAAAGGATAACTGATTTTGTAAGTGGGGAAAACTTGAATAAAAGCCTCAGTGGTGCTGGGACACTGGGAGTCAATCACATCGGGAGTTGGAAAAACTTACCACTTGACACATGGAAAGAGGTGAACTGATTTCCAGCTGTGTTTCTTTAGAATATACTCCCACTGGGACACAGATACATAAATGAATGCCTTTACATAAAGAATATGCTATCATTGCACTAAGTAGGAGGGAGTGTCAATAAAGCAGGAAACCAAATGGGATGTAATGAGGAAAGTAGACCAAGGGAAACTGAGCCAGGACCACACAGATGTGTTCTCATCAGACCTCTCTAAATAAAAAACTGTTCTATTTTTCAATTATTCATTTTCACAAAACTATTCGATTTCCATGAACGTGTAGCCTTCCATTAGCACATCATTACACCATGAGTCTTTGACAAAGGTACCACTGTCTTAAATAAGCCAATTTTCAGGACCCTCAACTGATGGTGTTGAAATTCCTAGGATGCTGGTTGTCTGGATTTTTAAAGCTAGAGTCACAAAAATAGTTATCAGCATAAAGACTGTGCAGCTTTCAGCTCTATTGATTCATGAATTTGACACTAGCCTGCATGACTTCAATCAGTTTCAGGGCCAATCAGCCGGCAGTTACTGCCTGTTCAACTTTTAGAAAATAAGGTAACAGTAAACGAATGCAGCAAAATGATAATCCATGTGCAGACCAAGGTGCCCAGACTCTCATTTCTCTGACTGAAATCCATGCATCCATTACAGGTATTCCCACTGGCAAACACTGAAATGAGATGCTGTCTCAATAATATGATCATGTGAAGCAGGAAAAAAGAGCAGCACTTCATTCAAAAGCCCTGCCTCTCCCCATATATTTATCAGATTTATATTTGTCAACTTTAGCAGCACCAGAAACTGGGGCTTATTACATCTTTTTCTTCCTTGAGTCTGCATAAACAATTCTGCTAGGGAGATTCTGCTGGCAGCAAACAGCCTGAAAACACATGGTAGAGCTGCACATGAAAAGAACCCCAGCCTGTGCTTCAGGTGCATCCCCCAGTGGTGTCACTTACTGCTACTGCAGCAGGGTAACCCTGTCAGTAAAACGAAGCTGAAATTGACATAACTGACGTCAAGATGGGTTTGGGAGGGCAAATGATTCAAAAAAATGTAATTTCTGACCAATATCCTTTGGTTATTTAATATGCAGTTTATTATTCAGATGTTACAGTGAAACTGCAATGCTTTTCAGTAAACTACACAGCCTGCTAACCCCAAGTGTCTTCCTGGAAGAGTCACTTTCCCTGCTGTAAAATGCCCATTTCAATTTGAGGCACACAAAAATTTGATACCTGTTTTATAGCAAACGTCAGAACTAGACCTGTGTTCAAATAAGCCTTATACAAAAAGAAATATCCCAATCTATTCATCTCCACACCTGGAATGAGAAGCATGTGCTAAAAAATATACAAATGTGTGATTGGATTTTAATTATTTTAATGAGAAAAAACCAGGCATGTTTGGTATTGGAAGGTGTCCATGTTCATTCCCCTGTTTCAGTAAATGTAGTGACAGAATTAACATTCAGTAATTCAAAGCAAAGGCCTAATTCAAAGCATTTCACAAGTTTAGTTTTACTGATTCCTGTCTAATCAGGTTCATAAACAGAGTTGTTTAAATGAGGCAAAAAGTTATTAAGCATTTCTGTTAGCAGTTCTACAGATATTTAAAATAGCACTGTCTGAGCATTCTTTCCCCTCATCTCAAAGCAAGCATACCAGACAGACCCAACATTGCAGTAATTCTGTTTCCATGATGTTTTTTTTCCTTGTGGGAGAAAGATGAAGATTCTAAAAACCCCAAGCCTCTCAAAATTCACTGAAATGCTTACTTCTTTCTAAATCTAAGTTCTGATTATAGCATTTCCCCAAGTATCAATTTTCCAGTGATACAACCTCTCTCTTTCTACCCAAGTCCAACTCTTCTTCCTGTCGTACTTAGTGGAGATCTGTGATGTCATATTTTAGCAGCCTCAAATTCAAATCTGATACTAAGGAAGCAATTCACCTGTCAGGTTCTTCCACTGCATTGCGCTTCAAACTACTCCTGTTTCTGCTTATTTTCCGGTTCATCTCCTTCATCCCAGCCAGCTGACGTTATCACTTGTAAAGTCCTCCCCTTGTAACAACCAGAATTCACTGCAATTTCACATCACCTTTCACCCATCAATCTGCATTATGAAGGACATTGTATTTACATCTGGTTTAGAGAGGAAGAAACTGAAGCAAGAAAAACCGAAATTACTGTCAGAAAAGCAGCAATAGCTAAATGAGGAAGTCCTCTTCCAATGGACTGCTCATTGTTGTACTCAGGATTCCTAGACGAATGAGGAATTGTGTTAAAGACTTTGTGGACAAAGTTTACAGAAGTTCAAAAGGAAAATGAACAACTAGGTGGAGAAAAAATTCCACTGACCTTGTCTTCTTTCAATACAAAGAAATATCCTTTTGCTTAAGAAATCTTGCAACCACAAAGTATTGCAGGCTTGGAAGGGTATGCCATTCCACATGGCAGTTTGCTCTTCCATGCCTCCAAGGAAGTTTTACTGGCTGCTGTCAGCGATCAGGCCTTTAATCTGAGAACAGTATTGCCATTTGTATTCTACTTTAAAGTCTTTTTGGGAGAAACGCGTTAATCCATTCTCAGCACCAAAGCAAGTTTGTGCACCTTGCCTTTCCCCCTGCCCCATGCACAGACATGACCATGCACACACATACACCCGAGTGTAAAATCATTTGAGAAATGACTGTATGATTTCCTATCAAAAAGTATGAAACTTCACTGCTAACAAAGGTATAAATGGGTTATGGAAAGACAATGTTAGGATACCCTTTCAAAGGCTGCCCTTTGATGTGGATTAAGGGTGTGAATCTATAACACAGCACAAACATTTTCTTCACCACACAGTTTAACCGCAGCAACTGTACACCTGCTCCAGAGCAGTGTTTCTTTGCAGTACTAGGATCCACCTGGAGGCATTTGACCTGAACCAGGATTGGTAAGGAAACTCCCCTGCAGGAAAACTGCCCCGTCACCGACAAGCCCTCTTTGAAGAGCTGTGGTCTCTCTGGTGCTCAGAGTGACACCTTGGTTCTGTATTCTCTGCCCCTTGTTCACCCATCAAGCTATGAACATGTACTGACAGGATAACGGAAGTCACGGCCATCCCATTGCACCATAAAATAGCTCACGCGGGAACCAAGGGACCTTGGGAGGTATCTGCCCAAACTCCTGCCCAAAGCAGGGTCAGCTCTTGGGTCAGACCAGGTGCTCAGGGCTTTGTCCAGCTGCAGCTTCGAACCCAGACATAGAATCATAGAATAATTTATATTGGAAAAGACCTTTAACACCAGAGTCCAACCATTACCCTAGCCCTGCCAAATCCACCACTAAACCATGTCTCTAAGCATGACATCTACATGTCTCTTAAGTATCTCCAGGGATGATGACTCCACCACTTCCCTGGGATGCCCGTTCCAATGTTTTCATAACCATTTTGGTGAAGAAGTTTTTCCCCAGTGTCCAATCTGAACCTCTCCTGGTGGAACTTGAGGCCATTTCCCCTTGTTCTATCACTTGTGACTTGAGAGAAGAGACCACCACCCACCGATCTGCAACCTCCTTTCAGGTAGCTGTAAAGAATGAAAAGGTCTCCCTTGAGCCTCCTCGAGGCTGAACACCCCCAGCACCCTCAGCTGCTCCTCACAGGACTTGTACTCCAGACCCTTCCCCAGCTCCGTTGCCCTGCTCTGGACATGCTCCAGCAGCTCAATGTCCTTCTTGCAGTGAGGGCCCCAGAACTGAACACAGTACTCATGGTGTGCCCTCACCAGTGCCCAGTACAGGGGGACTCTGGCCACTCTGTTCCTGACACAGGCCAGGATGCCATTGGCCTTCTTGGCCACCTGGGCACACTGCTGGCTCATGTTCAGCCATGTGTGGACCAACACCCCCAGGTCCTTTTCTGCCAGGCAGCTTTCCAGCCACTCGTCCCCAAGCCTGTAGTGTTGCAGGGGGCTGTTGTGGCCCATGTGCAGGACTGGGCACTTGGCCTTGTTGAACCTCATACAGCTGGCCTCTGCCTTGGCCCATCGATCCAGTCCAGATCCCTGTGTAGAACCTTCATACCCTCAGGCAGATCAACACTCCCTAACATGCCTAACTTGGTGTCTTCTGCAAACTGACTGAGGGTGCGCTTGATCTTCTCATCCAGGTCATTGATAAAGATGTTAATGAGAACTGGCCCCAGTACTGAGCCCTGGGGAACACCACTTGTGACCAGCTGTCAACTGGATTTATTCACCATTCACCACAACTTTTTGGGCCTGCCCATCCAGCCAGTTTTTCACCCAGCAAAAAGTGCACCCATCCAAGCCATGAACAGCCAGTTTTTCCAGGAGAATGTTGTAGAAAACAGTGTCAAAGGCTTTACAAAACTCCAGGTAGACAACATCCACAGCCTTTCTTTCATCCAATTAGTGGGTCGCCTTGTCATAGAAGGAGATCAGGTTAGTCAGGCAGGACCTGCCTTTCATAAACCCATGCTGACTGGGCCTGCTCGCCTGCTTGTCCTGTACATGCCATGTAATGGCACTCTAGATGATTGTATGGTAGTGGCACAACCTCTCTGAGCAGCCTGCCCTACTGCCAGGGTCTCCTTATGAGGGAAAGGTTGCTCCTGCTCTCCAGCTTGAACCTTCCTAATTTCAGCTGATGTGATGTTCCTGAGACTCCCACCAGCCACTTCATCGAAAAGCCTGTCCCTGGCCAATCAACCCCTTCTCCATAGACAGAAAGGTACTGTTAGGTGCCCCAAAGTCATCTCTGCTCCGGGCTGAACCACCCCCAGACCTGCAGCCCCCCCTGCAACATCCTAGTACAGGAATATTGTTGGGGACAGAGCTGAAAGCTTTGCCTCTGTGCTAGGACATTGTCCTATTGCTTAACCTAGAGGACAATAAACTATAAATTTGAAGTCATTCATAGGGTAAGTATGCTTTGTATTTGCCATGGCCTGCAGAGGATTATTTAGTTTTGGGTTCTGGGTTTTTTTGTGGGATAACTCAGCTAGTCTAATTTTCTGAGAGCAGCTATTGAAATGCAAGTAATTTTTTTGAACTTTAGGGATAAAGCTATAGGTATTCTGTTCTTTCTACACTGTGCTACACTTCTATTCTATTCTATTCTATTCTATTCTATTCTATTCCATTCCATTCCATTCCATTCCATTCCATTCCATTCCATTCCATTCCATTCCATTCCATTCCATTCCATTCCATTCCATTCCATTCCATTCTTCTAACACAGAGCAGTCATCAGAAAGAATGAGATTTTTCTGAAGGATACTATATATTAAATTAATTCAGCGGGTTTATACTTCTGTCTTTGTTTCTCACCACCAAAATCTATCTTGATCTGCAAGAAAATAATATTCTCCAAATCAAGTCCATTTTGCCTGTGACAATAATTAATAAATTATTTCCTTGACTTTATTTCTGCCTATGAGTTATTTTGTCTTATATTCACACCATGTCCTGTGGAGGAGTGGGAATGAGAGAGTGACCAGATGAACATCTGGTAGCCAGCTTACTAAAAGCCCTGCTTCTATTTTTAGACAGAAGAATATTGGCCTATCGAACATCACACCATGTTCAGTGTGGACATACAAGTTGTCATCCTTGTGTAAACACATTGTTTGCTACCAGTGACAATCTACTGTATCATGCTGTGCTCTGGGGTTTGTTTTGTTTTATGGCTTCAAAGTTTAAGCAGAAGCTTCATTGACTTTCTAAAACTGACGTATAGCTGATAAACATCCTCCTGTGGGAGAAATATTCTTTCTACATCGTTAGATACCTATCTTATTATTTCTGCTCTGATTGAAAGCTGAGTTTAGGACTGTGCCCTGCTTAGCCAGTCACATCAAGAGACAGCCCACAGCTCGGGATGCATGCAAGGCTGCCGAGGGCACAGCTAGTGAGTTTATCGATACAGCACCCGAGCCCAAAATCATGCTGTGCAGTGCCTCCCACCCTCTGGTTTCTGGCTTTGGAAAGTGTACTTTTGGTAAGGGCAGCGAGTGGATAGTAGGCTTCAATTCCTGTGGGAGCTTGCTGCCTGTATGTATCTGAGGACGGGAGCTTGGTCTGCAGTGTGGGTTAAAGTTCTTCCTAGAGAAAGCATTTTCCAACATCAAGATTACATCTTTTACTCTGAAAGCAGCTCTGCTGCAACATCTGGACACAGCTTGCTCCTTGGAAAAATTTCAGAATCTGATCTCACTTACCAGTGAAAACTACAGGTTGTGCAGCCTGGCTTTAAAGCCTGACTAAAAATAAACATCATGGTGCTCTGAAAGCATTTAAAGCTGGCAATTTCCTTCACTCCTTGAGTGTGTATATAGTAAAATGTGTACTTCTGTTATTTACATCAGACAGATTTCTTTAGAATCTGGCTTTGTGATTGCTTGTTACAGATAATTTTAGTCTGTTGCATTACAAAAATTAAGAAAAATCTAAAAAAATACTCATTCTTTTAAAAATTTTCTTAGCCTGTTTCTGGTCAGCTATGGAAGTATACTGTCACTTTCTCTTTTATCCAGTATTTAGGCCTCGGAGTGAATATTTTTAATGTAAAGTTGGCATTAATTTGACACATCAGATGTGATGTATCAGATGTGTGTATCAGATGCGATGCACAAAATCAAAAGTACATCATCTTAGTAAATGGAAGATTGTACAGTCTCACATTACTACTTAGGTAGTTTCTGATTCCAAGCTCCTAATGTGTCTATAGGAGAATAATATATTACCAGAATGTATAAAGCCCAAATTATTATAAATACTTTCTTTCTTGCTAGATATGTAAACTGCAAAACTCAGATGTGAGTTCTGTTTTGCCTGTCTATATACAATTCTTTCGATTTACATGTATATTCCTCCTCCATTCAGACCATGTTACAGATAGGTGCAGACAATGTTACATATGTTCTGAGGTCAAGACAATGAAAAGAACCTACTCTTCATTTATACAAAAATTATACTATTTCTTTTCAAGTGACCAGAAGGTGTCTGTCTGTAATTACTGACAGAAAACAAGTAAATGCACCAAAGATAGATACTATAAAGATAATAATGCCTGAATTTGCTTCTCTAGTGCAAGGTAACTTCTCCTATTTCAATAGATGGAAAAGATCATAGAATCACAGAATGGTTTGGGTTGGAAGGAACCTTAAAGAACATCCAGTTCCACCCCCCCTGCCATGGGCAGGGACACCTTCCACTAGCCCAGGTTGCTCAAAGCCTCATCCAGCCTGGCCTTGAACACTTCCAGGGATGGGGCATCCACAGCTTCTCTGGGCAACCTGTTCCAGTGCCTCATCACCCTCTCCGGGAAGAACTTCTTCCTGATATCCAATCTAACCCTCCCCACTTTCAATTTAACCCCGTTACCCCTTGTCCTGTCACTACAGGCCCTTGTAAAAAGTCCCCCCCAGCTTCCTCGTAGCCCCTTCAGGTACTGGAAGGTGCTGTAAGGTCTCCCCAGAGCCTTCTCTTCTCCAGGCTGAACAAGCCCAACTCTCTCAGCCTGTCCCCATAGCAGAGGGGCTCCAGCCCTCAAAGCATCTTCGTGGCCTCCTCTGGACTCGCTCCAACCGGCCTATATCCTTCTGATGTTGAGGGTTCCACAGCTGGACGCAGCACTCCAGGTGGGGTCTCACAAGAGCAGAGTACAGGGGGAGAACCACCTCGCATGACCTGCTGGTCACACTTCTCCTGATACAGCCCAGGATATCAAGACAGATAGAGATAGATAGATTTCACATTCAAAAATGAAGTAAAAAGATGAGAAATGTTTTGCAAACATAGTGAATTCAAACTTTTGCGAAAAGTGGTAAATAGTTGAATCAATGAGACCCATCTGTGATTTCTTTTTAAAGGGAAGGATCCATTTCCTCTCGAGTGCTCCAGAAATCCTGAAGTTCCACCACTTTTTGGGCATTATCATGGCAAATTCACAGTGTACATGACTGTAGACGTATAACAAATTCTTCATTGTTGCTCCTTTTTACATAACCATTCTCCAGTCATCTTAGCTGCCCCTGCAGCCAGGATCAGTGCTAGTAAACATAAATTTGAAACACCCTTTAGTGGCAACCTCCGGAGCAATACCTGCTGGACAAAACCAAAATAGAAGCAGATACAAATTCTGACCCATTGTTTAACAATTTTCTCCTCAGGAACCATAAGTCTTGAATCCCTTTTTGAGGGAAAATGATGCTTTTTGGCAGTATTCTCAGAGGTTTAGTGGTATAGAATGGTTTTAATTGGGTTGAGTCTCTGAAGCAAACTGAGATGCTAACATGTTAAATGACAAAGAGTTTCATCTAAACCAAATTTTCCCCTTTGTTAGATGAAAGCCCAAAGTATAGAAGACAGCCCAATGTGAGTTATTTTATAAACAATATTATTTTCTGATTTTTTTATTAGCTTGTAGGAAAAACAGTTAAAATACAGGTAAAATTCTGTGAGTAAATAAGAGACTTAACTGATGCAGTTGACAAAATAAGACTATAGTCATATTAATCACCAAAATAATTTCAGATACTCTAGATCCTAGAAAAATGAAGCAGAATCAAAGATGTGTTTTATTGCCAGTAGAAACTTTCAGGCTTTGAAAGATTCAGCATCTGAAAGTCTATATGCACTCAGGTATTGATGCATGAGACACATGGACACAGGCCAGTGGCTTTTCTGTCCTCAGAGAACAGAGTAAGATACACCTTTCTGTGTGAATATAAACCTGTTAATAGAAAAATCTAGAAATCCAGACAACAGACAAAAGAGAAAGATGGACAGTAAAAGCATAAAGGGAGGAAAAGCTTGCCACAGCTGACAAAAGAGCAGTGTCTAATTCTAGAGGCAAATAAATCTGTCACTGAAGGAGTGGGAGTCCACAGGTGACAGTAAATGTTGAAGAGATAAAAGGATGCTGTGACAGCATCACAGAGACCATCGAGATATAAAGACAAGGCACTGAGAGGCTTGACTGACATCAGAGCAGAGGATAGACTCCATGAGGTAGTTCTGCCAGAAAGCCCAAAGGGGTGCTCCACTACTGCACTCAGAACCTTGCCAGAGGATGACAAGATTACCGTTGGAGCTCAGGAAGGGAAGGTGTCCGAGGCCCGGTCCTTCCTGCTGCACCAGTGTCTGGATCCAAGTACTCCCAGAGGCTGTCCCTGAGCTATGGCTACCAGAGCTGACTTGCCGTCGCTAATGGCCAGCCCTGAGTCCGACACTGCCCAGCTTTCAAGGGTCTCATCACTCAGCTTCTGCAGTGATCTCTGTTCAGGCTGCAGGCAAAACACTTGCACGCTGGTATCAAAATTGTGTGCTGATGCACTTACACAACCACTGACATTGACCATACAGGTATGTGAGTACCCAAACTGCATGGATTGGAAGACTGGAGAGCTGGATACTCCTTAACACCTGTCACCCCATTGTGGCTCCCTACCTAACCAGGGAAGAGAGAAGGGCAGACTTTGCTTTTCAGTTCTCTTGACTTTCTTGAGAGCACTGTACATGGCCATCGCAGAGAGCTTTTGTTATTATGGCAATAATCTGAAAGTCGAAAATGGAAAATCACTGCACTCCCCCCACTGTGCACTAATACCTGTTATTAGCAAAGAACATAATCTTGTGAGTCCCTCGGATACAGACTTAAACAACCTTGCAGATTGCTAAAGAGCTTATCAGCGGTAATTAAAACCTGGCTGAGCATACTTGCTTTTAAGATACCCAGAACGCCTTGCTCTATTTTTATGAAATAGAGATGCTGCCTCAGCACAAATCCCCACCTGATCGATGGCTTCTGCAAGAAATCTATTTAACTGCCCTTCTTGAAATGGTGGAGGTGGCCTCTCTCAAAATGTCTGACTATTGCAATTTCCTTTTAAATTTAAAAAAGGTACCTTGTGAATGAGCAAGGACCAGATAAAACACAGGACATGTAGCTGTTCCTAACTAAAGGAAAATTGACACATAGGAACTGGCAGGCAGGAACTGGCCAGCATCCTTGGCTTTTTAAAGACAAATTTGCATTGTTTTAGTCACAGAGTTAGTGTTACCTTGTGAAAAAAAAAGAGGATAATAATGAGTCTCATAACCCATTCATGTTTGCAGCATTGTTTTGCTTTCTAACGTCTGTGGGTGTCATCTTTCTCTGAAAACAAAGCAAACTGCAGCTTACATCTGAGTTTTTAATGCCTCCTGCTGTCTATCATGCCTTTACAATGTCCTCTCTAACTCACTACAAGTAACACTGCCACAAGCACCTGAAAAACTGCAGTTCCAGCCCTGGTGTTGTTCATACCAGAATCTCCTTGCACAATGGTCTTGTGCATCCACCATGATCACGTCACTTTTCTTTCGGTGGTGCCACACTCCTGTAGCTCCTACAGTATTTCTCATAATGTCAGTGAGTAACATTATGTCAGGGTTTAATTCTGGCCAGAGAGTTAGTGCCAGAAGTCGTGGCAGCGCTGGAGTTATCTCAGATTGATTCATAACACTGATGTTACAGAAGTAGTTACAGCACTGAATAAAAGGAAGACAGACAGAATTTTCCCCCGCTGTTAGCCTGAAGTGTGCAATCCAGGTAAACAGAGGAGAGCTTAGGTAGTGATAGTTAGTGGTGAATACAGCAGTCTCATCCATTCAAGATTTTCAGATGCTTCATTTGTGTGCTAGTAGGATTTTTTTAGTGTGACTGCACTAAAGTAACAAAGTCATAAACCATCTGTATTTAATTAATTTAGCAATAAATAAACATACAGAACTCAGAAGATTTAAGTGGTGTAATTGCTCAGCTCCTGTGAAGGGCAAGTAATTAATTTTGCTATAATTATTATCAAACTGCAGTGAGCAGAGCGATTGTTTTTCCTCCTTTGAATTGCCTCCTCCCGTCCAAGTCTGTATTTCAATGAAAGTCTTTTATTGTTTAATGTATCTGTCATCATCTGCTGTCAAGATAATATCAGGCAGATGCAAGCATTCTCATTTTATTATTGCATTATTTTCCTTTTGTTAGTCTCAGGAAAGATGCTTTAATTGCTAAGGATAAGGACAAATCCTCAGATCTAGGAGCTGAAGGGGAAAGAAAACAATGCCAATATTTACATGACTGAGAAGAAAATTCTTCTGTTCGTATAGTTTTATAATTCCTTACATTATCATTTATGATTGGAAAAAGCTGACAACAATGAGAGGATAAGGTATCAGGGGACAGGGGGAGGGTTGTGAATGACTATACAGCCTCTGGTGTTCTGGGGTTTCACAAGAACTAACAGCAGGGAAGGTGGAAATGAAGTGCCAAACATTAATCTTAATTCTTCTAGCTCTACCTCTGACTTCCGAGAGCGGGATAAAAATGGGCCATATCAGTGATTGGCCCAAACAGTCTGATGAGGCCTGATCCTTCTTTCACCTGCTTTGGAAAGCAAGGGACAGGCTTAAAACTGGGTTGAAAACAGTTTTTATCGGGGGATGAATTAACCAGCATTCACTATGTAGGTCCCAGTTCATCAACCAGTCTTGCTTGGATGACAAAACTACATCCACTCTGGCATGGCTGAGGCTTGCTACGCACTTGGTGAGCACCTGGACTAGGGTCTTGACCTCCGTGTGTGATTTCTAGTATTATAAGGAAGGCCGTTTGCTTCAGGATACCATAAATGTAAGTTTTGTTGCCAAGGTGGCCAGTGGGATAGTTGTCTTGTCAGGTTGTCAAATAATTCATCCTACATACAATCAGTCCCACATTTTCTCTCTGCACAAGGTCCAGAGAATAGGGACTTCAAACAACACAGCATCTTGTTCACTATCAGCTAGTTAAGGCTAACATACGCTACACACTATACTAATGTAAGCTAAATTTTTAGGTCAGCATGCGTTGTATCAGTCCTGACACTGGACACCAGAGAGGTCTGGCTCCAACTTCTTTACTCCCTCCCAGTGGGTATTTATATACACATGGATAAGATAGCCCCTTAGTATTCTCTTCTCCAGGCTGAACAGCCCAGCTCTCACAGGCTCTTCTCATGTGAAAGATGCTCTAGTTCCTTAATCGTCTTCATGTCAATCACTGGCCATGCTCCAGTTGGTCCGTGTGTGGTTTGTACTGGGTAACCCAGAAAAGGACACAACACACCTCACTAGACATGAGTAAAGAACAAAGATCAGCTCCTTGGACCTGCTGGCCATGTTCTGCCTAATGCAGCCTTCCTGGCTGCAAAGGTGCACTGCTGACTTGGGCTGGCTTTGGTGTCCACCAGGTTCTCTCCTGCAAAGCCGCCTTCCAGCTGGGTGGCCCCCAGCACACACTGGTGCCTGTGGTTGTTCCTCCCCAGGGGCAGGAATTGGCATTCCCCTTTGTTGAACTTAATGATGTTCCTGTTGGCCTGTTCCTCCAGCCTGGTGCGGTCCTCTGAAGAGCCATACAAAGGTGGCAACTACTCTTCCCAGTGCTGCATCATCTGCAGACATGCTGAAGGTGTGCTCTGCCCCATGGCCAGGTCATTAGTAAAGCACTCCTCTGGGTGCTCTCCTTGCAAAGGTAAAATATTTTTACCTGGAATCAAACAAGGCACCCGGCACCATCAGCAATGCTCAGGGAACCCCTCAGAGCAGTCCAGAAAGTTGTATTGGCACCTCGACTTTACAAGGGAGCTGAAACTGTATCAACACGTTTTGATTTCCTTATGCTTTAAGTCCTTTATATGAATAATGTGCATTATCTTCATCCCAGAAAAGTACTATGCATAATTTCAGTGACATAAAAAGGATTTATATAAACACTTTTATATTTTCTTCCCACCGCATCTGCCTTTCTTCCCTGTGCAATGATAAAGTAAGAGACAAAGCACACACTGAGCACAGGTCATGAGGTCTGGTGGATTTCAGCTTTGTTTAAAGATATAACCATTAAAATGCAGTGCAGCATAATTAATCTACGTAGGTTTATCCTCAGCATTTCTTTAGAACATGTGCAAATTTGACTCATTATCATTATTTGGCTTCTAAATACAAAATAACAAAGGAATTGCATTTGGACAAACATAGGAAAAAATAGTTAATATGGAAATCAGCTTGTCCCAAGTGGAAAAATGTCTCATTTGCATTCAGATTCTGTTTCTGCTGCCTCTTCTTTTGTTTCCAAAGTGACAAATGGTCTTACCCTCCTCCCTAGCTCTTTCAGGATCTCATTAAAAGGTGCAGAAATGAGGCTTGAACGGCCCCATGACCTTCTTTCCTTTGGGGGTCACATGCAGAACACAATTCAATCTGGCACGATGGCATATTTTATCAAGGTTTTTTTCATCAGAAGGGGGTAGAACAGTACAGAGTGATCCAAAACACTGATGGTACAATACACATAGCGATACACATGCCATTACTCCCAGCAATATATTCCGATGGCACACAGATTGCTGTATAATGCAATTTTCCCTCAATGAAAGGGAGGTTGAACAATAAATGGCTCTATCACGGGCATGAGTTCCACATATTGCATTTTGAGAAATGAGGTTTCTCACTGATTTAACATTCTCATTTGCCACACAGTCTTTTACCCTCTAATAACAAGAGACCCGCTTGTTTATTTCCAGTTTACTTTACCCCTATTTTAATGTAAAAAGCATGGAGAAGAACAGCATGGCATTTAAGTGATTATATGCTAAGTAAGTCTGAGAAACACTCGTAGCAAATAGCAGTCAAGGAAATTGCAGCTGAGATGCAGAACATTTAATGGCTAGAAAGAAATGGACTAGAGCCAGTATTACTATTAGACATAAGGATCCCCACAATATCCATCACTGGAGCAGAAAACTAAACAGAAATGGACCTGTTTCAAAAATTGCATTCCCAAGCCTGACAAATTTTCATCCCACTTTTCATTTGGGAATCATCTTGGAATTTTCAGTGGCAGACACACATCAATATTAAGGCCCGAAATAGCATTCTGTGCAATTATGCCTTAAATATTTCAGCAATTCCATTATGGGCTCCTTCTGAGAAATAAACCAACAGCTGGTCCTTTTTACGTAAATGAAAAGCTAACGTGACAAACTGTCATGGTAAGTTATTGCTGCACAGCGTAAAAAAGACCCACCAGATTACATGATATTGACTTGAATGTCAGCACCTTCCTTCCAGAACCTTGTGCCTTTTCTTCGCCTCCAAGCCATGTCCTTTCCTTGTGTGGTTGCTGAGGAGGAACAATGAGCCTTAACTAGGACCTGCAGAGCTACGGCAGTACATACCAGCTAAGAAAATTAATGTTTCTGGGGCAAGCCATTTCTAATAAACAAAAGTATTTCACAAGGCTTAGAAGAATTTTTCAACCATTTGAATACCTGATTGTTGAAAATCAATCACTAATGCTATGTCAATAATTTGCTGATACACTCTGCCCAACTGTAACTTGGCATAAAATATCAATTTGTCTGTCTGAGTTACCCCCAAGCCTTCATTGCACTGGTTCAAACGTGACTCGCCTAATTCAGATGTCTTCTGGGAATGAGACCCTTGGGTGGGGGAAAACAGATATTTCAGCAGGTCCATCTAGGAAACTGTTTGCACACTCCATATAGGACACATTTCTTCCCATCACTGGTTATTTTTTTGCACTGACTGTATTGTCAGAGATAACTCGGTGTTTGGCACGGGAGATTCTGGGAACTCCTACGGACGGCGGGACAGCCACAGAGACAAAATGAGTTGAAAGTACCAAGAAAGAGGGAGATGGAGAGAAAGAGGGTGTACATGCATGAGTGGGTTTTTGGAGGTTTAGCATGTCTGTATCACTGATCACACATAACTGTAAAGTTCAGATTACTTCAGGACACCTACAAGCACGTCAGCTTCTGGTAGTCACTTCTGAATGCAAAAGTCAGACTGTAGAAACCAGTAAGGGGCACACACGCCGTCACCGCTGCACTAGCTCTTTGCAGATCACTTGAAAACTAATTCAGCTAATTCTTTCTAACGGACCTCTGTTTCCGCAGACAGTGGAAGAAAAATAGCTGCAATTGCTGCATGTCACCCAGTTTAAAAAGACCAGATTGAAAAGTTAGGTTTACTAAAATAACAAGGGAAATGAGGCACCTCTGGTTTTAGGCCAAGTTAACAGGCTAAATTCATCTGGAGGCCTCCCTTTTAACTCTAATGCAAGCTGCTTGCCCAGATTATCTTCAAAGTTTTTTTTTTCCTCACAATGCACTAGCAGAAATAAAGAATATATTTTCTTTTTTGCTGGAAAGGCATATTTTGCACTTCTGCACCAGAGAAGATGTTTCTGTGAAAAACGTTTCAATGGTGAAACTTTTGGTGTGTACAGAAACCCACAGGTTCACCTTGATTAATGAAGTGATTTTCTGAGATATCTGCCTCCAAGGAGGTGTATAAATTACATACATTACCTAACGTAAGAAAGTGTAACAGGATGGGCTCTCATAACAGTTTCCTGACAATAAAGTACAGAGATTTCCTCTCCTATATTCTGCTTTCATAGAACACATGTTTGCAAGTAGGGTGTTTCTGCACATTTTCCAAGACAAGAAAGTCTGTGTTTGGGCAGACGTAGACTTGTTTTAGCCTAACTAGTGACAAAACTGCCTATCTCACAGCTGAGGTGGGCTGCTGTGTCCGTTATTAAAGAATGTGGCGGTTACCAGAGTTTAGAAAACATATGTATGAACAGTTGCTTTCAGACTATTGTTAATCAGAGCAAGTGCAGCCTATACAGGCACTCGAGCACTATGGTAAAGGAGATCTAGAGAGACAGCACATAAAGGCAGCTTGGGATTTTCCTTCCTCTTAGCTCCACTGTATCTGCATAAACCTCGGTTATTGTGTGGACTAAAACCTGACTTTAAGCTCATGCTTAATGAACTTTCATGTTACGACTCAGAGATACAGAAAGCTTGTAGGATAAGTGCTGGCACACAGACATCTTTGGGTTAAGAGCCTGCAGAATCTATTGTTTTCGGTTCACAAAGAAAGATAACATGTTTCAGGGATTCTTTCAAGGTTATTCTCTCCCTTCACATAACAATGAGATGAGAAGTCCACACAGCCTCATGACTTTCCAAGTTGTTTAGAACTTCTGGGCTGAATGAAAAACACGAATTCTCAGCCTTGTGGAACACAGTATCCTGAAACGAGGTCCCAGGTCTTTTAAAACCACAAGGCTGTGCTCACAGATAGAATAGGTATGGCATAAGTAAGGATGCTCCTGGAAGAGCTGTTATTAATCAAGTCAATGCAGACACCAAGCTACAGTAACACACATTCTTCCAAAATAATAGACATTGCACCCATGTTTTGAGACAAAATGACGCGAGGCATTGACCATCCGTAAACCCACTGCATGCGCTCACTGCAGGTTGAAGCATGTACCCTTCTACCAACACACATAACGCAGCAAGTTCCCTTTCCTGGCATCCATATACCCACTTTTGTTAATGCAAGTAAAAGAAAAAGGCATCACAAAACACAACACCCCCCAGATTGCTAAAAACAAGCGCAACAGCATTCAGGAACCTGTGAGATAACGCAGCTTTCATTCCACTTAATGTATTTCACACAACAAATCAAAACAACCGCACTGACTGAATTCTTAATAAAATCCCATCACATTTTATGAGCTGCTGCCATTGCAAAAGCAAATGTTTGTTGTTACCTAGAATTACTTTAGTTTCAAACATCAATAAAGTAAACACCAGGGAATGTGACTGCTGTGAATTACTGTGAATCACAGGGACCACAAATGCTCATATACATCTGGTGCCTTGTCTACTCCATCACTTCCCGGCTTTAGCTCATAAGCTTCTTATGTTTCCTTTGTAAGGTCTTTTGTCTAGGGCAGACCAAAGCCAATGGAAATCCCACTACCAGCTTCAATGGACTTTGAATGAAGTCTGAATTCGGCCAAGTGTAGGTAATTTGACAGCAGATACCACTGCAAAAGAATAAAATACGCATGCATTGGCTTCAGCTTAACCTTGCAGCTTCTGAGAGGAAGGCTGTGTTAGGCATTGAACAATACAGGACTGATTTTTATTTGCCAGCCTCTGAATACCAAATACAAACTCCTTTTGTAGGACATACAAAGCCCTGTACCATGAGATGAATACAACTCTGTAGCAATTACACATTTTCCTGATTGGTGGAATGACACGGATAGCATTTGCTGTGTGACAGTGGGACCAGAATGAAAGGAAATGTTACCCTTGCAGGCAGATGGTTTTTAAATTCATCCATGACCTCTGTGGTTTTTGGGACAACACTAACACTCCATAGACTGAACCACTGTTCTTCTGGGGTTTTTCACAGTTGTGCATCCTGGGGATACTTCAGGCACACCTTGCACAGCAGTGGGGCAAGGATCAGCATCCCATGCAATAGCATGCATGTAGCTGCACTTACTGTACAAGGAGAGCTGGATGAAGGAGCAGCTGTGTCTGACTGCTGTCATGTTTCCCATCGCTTACAGTGCACCTCCACCCGCAAGCACACAGACTTCAAACTGTGTGCGAGAGAAGACGTCTTTTAAAAGCTTCAAACACAGGAAAAGCTTCAAGGAAAGTTTGAATCTTCCTGGTCTACTAACACAACTAACATCAACTAACCACAAGGTACAATCCCATGATAAATCAGGTTTAATTTATTCAAGTGCTCAGAGGACTGGAGCACCTCTGCTATGGGGACAGGCTGAGAGAGTTGGGCATGTTCAGCCTGGAGAAGAGAAGGCTCCGGGGAGACCTTATAGCACCTTCCAGTACCTGAAGGGGCTACAAGCAAGCCGGGGGAAGGTGGAAGATTTAAAAAAGCAACGAGATTTAGATTAGGTATCAGGAAAAATTCTTCCTGGAAAGGGTGGTGAGGCACTGGAACATGTTGCCCAAAAGGCGGTGGGTGCCCCATCCCTGGATATCTTCAAGGCCAGGCTGGATGAGGCTTTGAGCAACCTGGTCTAGTGGAAGGTGTCCCTGCCCATGGCAGGGGGGTTGGAACTAGATGGTATGTAAGGTCCCTTCCATTCCCTAAGCTATTATATGACTTTATGATTCTATGGACATTTACTCAGGAGGAGCAGACCAACCACGTTGAAAAAGTTAGGCAGCTGAAAAGTTACGTGATCACTCCTGGTTTTTGGAAAATGTATTTCTCTTTTCCATTTCTCTCCCTTTCCCTTCTTCCACAAAAACAAACAAACAAACAAACAAACAAAAAACCCACCCAAAAAAACAAAAACAAAACCGACCAAACAACACCCACACAGTCCCCCCCAGCTTTAAAAAATCATCCTATCCAAGATCAAGGCATTTGCTGAAGCCAGCTTGGATCAGCTGCCAGCACAGTGAGCAAAATAGTGGAGGTTATGTCTGCATTTTGGGTCCGCATCGGTCACCAACTCAGTGGGCTCCTGCCAGCATCTGCTGGGCCCACCAGCTCCGCCGAGGCCCAGCAGCGGTCTGCAGGAGCAAGCACCTGACTCCGATTAAGGCTGTGCCTGAACAGCTGCCTCCAGATGTGCTTCCTGGAGGCAGCACGAGTGTGCCCTTGGCTTGGGGGCTGGCATGGGGTTCACACAGTCTGTGCCGGCTCTGCAGGCTGTGCCAAATCCTGTGCTGCCAGGGCTCTACCGACAACACCCATACTGAGCCCTGTGATGGCTATTTTTACGTGTTGTGTCCTCAGAGTGCTGTGCAGGCTGTGGTACAGACAAACTCTCTCTAGCAGGCTGCCCCAGTCACCTGAGGTCTTGCTGGGGGGTGATCTGGAGTCTGCTTTCAAGGAGTTTATTCCTACAGGCAAGGTTTGCCATCTGCCTTGATGAAAGACAAAGTTAAGTTGCTTGTCCACTTCTTTCATGCGGCCTTTGAGATGAACTGGGAAGATACCCCCAACTGCTGGGGTCTTTGCATCCTCCAAGACAAAGTAATTTCTTGCAGGAGACAAGACTGACAGAGCCGTGCACATATAAACTGTGAATAATGGGAAGAACCCCAAGAACTGTATTTTGCTGCTAAAATGAAAATAAATAACAAAGCACGTTCTTTGGTTTGTGCGCACAAAACCACAAAAAAGGAAATCAATACACCCATATGATATCTGTCAGTGGCAGATTTTGTTGTTATGCAAGTTAGTTGGGCATTGCATTTATCATCCAGATGGAGTTCAGGGGCTGCCTTAATCCAGGTTCATAAATTCTACCACTGTGGCTTCTGAGCATCCAAACATCATACCCTTAAGATTTGAGTTGATTTCTCTCTCTTTTCTCTTCTGGTGTAAATTAGAACAGTTTTTCATGTCTACTTTTCAACTGGCTAAACAGTTGTTCAAGGTGTAGCACAGAGCAGCATAGACACACCACCACCAGTCCCCCCTCCCCCGGGCAGCATTTCACTGAGTGAAAGACAGTGTTTGCTTCATGCCTTTGGTATTGTGTCTGCAGACCTATCTGCCTCATGGCAGGCCTTAGTCTTTCCATGCGTTCATTACCACACCCTGAAGGAATATCTGCCATCCCCCAGATGTTTTAAGACCATGCTTTGCTCCCTAAGAAGTAATTAGAAAGGAATCACCGGCAGCAGACTTTGCTTTCAAAGACGCACAATGCAGTGAAGGTGCCAGTGGTTTTGGCCTGCTGTCATTGTTTACTTCACCATCATTGTCTGTGCACGTTCTGCTCTGCCTTCAGAAATGTCTGCTGAGATGTCACGCTTTCAAAGCAGTGTGGAACAGCCTCGCTGATGCCTTCAACTTCAGGAAAAGAAAAAGACTTGCACCAGATGAAAGGAAATGCAGTGTTGTGGCTGGAGGCCAGGTGGCCACCAAGCTACTCTGTCACGCACCCTACTCAGCGTGACAGGGGGGAGAAAATAAGATTAAAAACTCACGGGTCTCTGAGATGAAGGCAGTTTAAAAAAGAAAAGTGAAGGCTGCATGTGAAAGCACAGGAAAACAAAAATATTTACTCTCTACTTCCCATCAGCAGGTGATGTCTGGGAGACGGCCTCAGTAGGTGTAGCAGTTGCTTCAGAGAGACAGCCTTGATGCTGTGCGAGCACCGCTCAGCAGCAGCCAAAACACTGGGGTGTTATCAACACTGTTCTACTACAGATAACACGGCACAGCACCGCGAGGGCTGTGGTGGGGAATGTTGACTCCATCCCAGCCGGACACAATGCAAGCACACGCACCTGCGGGACTTTCTGAGATGAGAGTTCTCATCACACCGGTCTTGCACATTTACCTCTTTAGGATGCTTTTTTTTTTTGACTTGACCTATACAGAGATGGACCAACATTATTACCTTGGTGTGGGGTAAGATCTCTCCCTGAAGAAAAGCAACTAGCAATACACCGACTAGGACGGGCTCCTGATGATTCGGTTTAGCTTTGTCCATTTCCCAGTCAGTAAATGGCATTGATGCAAGTATCCGTACACCGTTAGAGCTGTCACACAGCAGGACACCCAGTACCAAAGCCGTATAACTAACACAGGACAACATGCAAGTCGTCTGCCATCACCTGGCAGTGTCAGGTGTACTTGGGGAGGGAGGCTGTGAAACGGGAACAAAAGATGCCGAAGAGGGTGGTGAAACGTGAATAAAAATGCAGTGAAAGAACTTAACCATTCTTGAGAATGGCAACACATGTGGGCCACTGTGTCCTACACAAGGAGTTGTAGAAGATATTATCTGCCCCAAGGTCCGTGAAGGGTTTTCACACACATCTGCTTCTTTGCAGTGAGAAACAGGAGCTGCTAAAGGAGTGTAAATACACTGGGTGGGAGGAGGAAATTTGACTCTAGTCAACTACAGCTGAAGGAATTAGGCCAGATTTCACTGACAAAGGGTTTGTTAAAGGAGGAAAGAGTTCTCAGGTTGAGTTCTGACCTTCCGAACGAGAGCAGCTGAAGCACCAGGCAGCGCCGCAGGGGGTACTGGCACGACAGGCACTCTGGGTGACGCAGGGCTGGGAAGGGCCACCGGGCCAGCGTCACCCTGCAGCTGCATCTCCTCCCTGCACAGATCCACACAACCCTCCGAGGGAAAGCACACAGCTTTCACACGTTCCTGCTTCACAGGAAGAGGGGACACCCGTGTTTTAATGGTGCGGAAGTAATTGCGTGGGGGTTTCTTTGGAGTCTTGTTCTGCCTTTCGTATGATCGCTTTGTGAAAATACGGCATATGTGCCCTGTGGGAGACAGAAAAGGGAAGGGAAGAAATCTGCTGTTTCAGTCTGTGGTTGGAGGCTGCTCTCCACTTGTTGATGTTTCCATACGCGGCACCCCCACAGAGACACAGCTGTGAGGAACGGCAGACAGGGCAGGCAGGGCCGGCAGACATGGGTGGAACGCCAAGACTTTCAGTGCTGGCAACTCTGCCCGTACAGAGATGTGGCAGAAAAGCATCTGCGACGCAATACAAATAGGCTCCTTGGACCACCTTCCACGTCCTTACGATCCCTATTTTGTCTCTCATGTCTTTACGAGTTACACCAGAGGCCACCCCTCACCCCACATAGCCCTCTCTGAAGACCACGTGGCTAACGTGGCTCAGCTTCCCCCCTACCCCTTCCTACCTCCCCTGAAATCCAAGTACCCCAACCTGCTCACTCAAGATTTTCTTCATAGGAAGACCACATACAGTGACTGCTGAGAGTGGCAGATGGGACATGTTATCGGCATAACTTTACCGTTAACCCCAACTGCGAAGACAGAGCTTTGAAACTGTGCTGCTGCAGCTAAGAGTTAGTTTATGGAAGTGCCATAGAGAGCATGAGCGTGAACCTTTTCAGGTTTAAAACTTTCAGCTGGAGCCCCTGGATGAAAATTCACCTCATATGGACTGAAGGTTTTGCTTTTACAAAAGATCCTTCTGGAATTGTCTCCCTTTCCCCAAATTACCAAGGAAGTTAATTTTTCTTTGAGTATTTATTGTGCCAGGTTTACAAACTAAATGGAATAGCTTCAGTGTAAGAAGACAACTCCTGCCTTGTCCAGACAAAGAACCTCAGCTCAGTGTTGTGTATGGAGCAAACAAGAAAACCTCCACAGCATGCCGTACACGTACAGGAGGAGCCTGGGGTTTGTTTTCATGCACACTGCTAGCCTGGTGAAAAGCAGATGTGGCAAACCACCATTCCCATAAGCTAGATTTTTACACCCCACATGAGTGACTGCCAAAGCGATTCTGTGAATAGCTCTGTCTTCCCTTAATGGATGATTGACTAAAAGGGCGCCTGAAAATGCTCTTAGTAGCCTCTCATAAATCCTTGCTGACAAACCTAAAATTCTGCTGATGGCATGAATCAGTACACTCTACTTCCAAGCAATATTCCAAACAAAAGTAAATGACATAGTAGTACCCCTGGGGAAAGACTTAATACTAGCGGCGTGCTTTATCTCAATTGTTTGTTTCTATTTTCATTTTTTTCCATCTCACTACAGGGAAAAGGGTAATAGTGTAGAATCATCTGTATCTTTCGTGTCCACCCAGAAAGCAGGTTTTCAAAGCAAACATTTCTGGTTAATTTAGGTAATTATTGTGTGTCATTCCAAAATGGATTCTGTATGTAACAATAAAAATGTGAAAATCTTTCAGAATAAACATGTCAAAATACTCCATTTCATCAAGGCATTTATTTCTAGTACATGTCACCTGGAATCCATGTATCCCTGCAGAAAGTTTTAGTTTCAAGTAGAAAAGTATATTCTGATGGAAAAGTGTTGAAAAATGCAAAAATTATAGATCTTCTTTTCAACTCCTTGAAGCATGTCAGGGTTTCTCTTTATTAACCTGAGAGATTTCAAAGTAATTTGAGCTAATACTGTCTCTGCAGCCGTGGTCTTCCTCAACTAGGGATTTGGAGGACAATAAGAATATTTCACCTTGAACTGGTAGCCTTTCCCCCCTTTTTACCCATACTTTCTCTCTTTTCATTCCTGAACTTTCTATTTACCACGGTCTGAGAAACACTACACGGTAAATATCCTTCTGTCCAATTCTTCCACAGCAGATGATTGTGCCTGAACCCCTAGAGACTTTCTTGTGAAGCTTTCCATTGCTGTTTCTTGGGGACCTGGAGACTGTCAGTGATATAAATAATCTGCATTTTACAGATTCCCAGACATCAGGGATGCAATTTCCAGGAGACAGGAGGGGGGAGGTCTTCCTTCATTTTTCAAAACCTTGCAGTAGAATAGAGTTATTAATGGGTTTCCATTCCCTTTGATATTGGAAAAAGCCTTTAAAGAAACATGTTTTGCATTCAGATTAGCACA
>NW_010254763.1:23301-25505 GCF_000690775.1 Eurypyga helias | reverse complement strand
GAAAGAATTTTTTCAATACAGCTGCTATGGCTATTATTTTTAATTACACTCCTGCTGCTGTGAATTGGTTGTGGTTTGTAACCACGATAATTTAAAATAGAGGGTGAGACAGAGATTACAGAGGGGTGCGAGAAAAGAGTAAGGCATTGGGATTAACTGGAAATAAAATGTTCTACCTTAAACAAGAGATTTGGTATTATAAAGGTGAAACAAACAGCATGTCAAAGCATGCTAAATCCAGACTAAATTAGAAACTAAATTATGCATGATGTGTGAGCAGGCAAGATGCGGTACCTGCTGGATTTCACTTGCCTGAGAATCTAAACTTAGTGGCCAGGAGACCATTCTAACACGTAGCTTTTTTTTTTTTTCTAACACGTATGCCTTTTTTTCCTACATACTTTTGGAGCACATCTGAAATTTTATCAGTTCAATATGTTTGCCACTGGACATAGTTGCTTTTATAAAAAATACATTGCATGATTTTGAGGATTAGCTTTCTGAATGATCTTTTATGCCATCCAAATACCTGATTCCCGCAAGAGGGCATTCAGAACCACAAAACAACCACACGCAGTTCAGCCTTAACAGAGAAAGATTTTAAAACTCTCTGTACAGCCACACCTGCAAGCAATGATTTCTGATATATTTCTTGCACTCTTCTTTTTAGAATCACTGTTTAGAACTGGGAAAGGTCCAACATTCCAGGATTTTTATCAATTTTTTTTTTCATTGAACTTTATATAATTTTTTCTTCTTGGAAGTATTTCACAGTTGTGTCATGTTCAGACATGACAGTTTTTTGTTTGTTTGTTTGTTTTTAACAAAAAGGCATTTTGACAGCGGACCTCGCAGCCATTTGACACGGGAATCTCCCCATCAACCTACCCATCCTCAAAAGGTGCTGGTACTTCATCCCGAATACTGAAGACTAAGCCAGATGGACTTTCCAGGTCCAGACTGTGAGAAAGGAATCACGGATCTGAACTTTACAACACACTTCTGTAACTTTAGCTTACAGAAGGTTAGAATTTCTTTGTTTCATCATTTGTTCTTCACTTAGCT
Organism: Eurypyga helias; assembly: GCF_000690775.1. Taxonomy (NCBI): domain Eukaryota; kingdom Metazoa; phylum Chordata; class Aves; order Eurypygiformes; family Eurypygidae; genus Eurypyga; species Eurypyga helias. The sequence goes on along the minus strand of NW_010254763.1, from coordinate 24,440 downwards.
CAGTACTACATTTTAAAAAAAATCTTAGGGGATCCCCCATCGCACTTCCCGACCACGCTGTGCAGGCTCTAGTGCTGATACACATCCCCAGCCAGTGTTTTCCATTTTTCTTTGCTTCAGTCATGTTAATCAAATCTGATTGGTAACTGTCAGTCATTTCACCACCAGGCATTTATTATAATTTACTCTGTAAATACAGATGAGCAATGAACTGCAACACTGGATCCAATCACAGGGTAATGCAGGAAAAGTCTACATTTCATTCAGACTCTGCCACGTGAGTCCACATGTACTAAAATAGGTATATCTGATCTTTCGTGTCTGGCAAAGGAATTAAACAATATTGTTGCACATAGTTTTAAGTCTCGAAGCTGGGGCCTACGGAGTTTTCACTAGAATCTTTCTTTTCTCAAGGAAAAAGCATAACACATAGATTTTCCTAAATAGTTTCTAATTCTTAATGAAGCAATAGGGTTTTTTGCAGGAAGAAGAGCAGAAGGTGTAAAATTAAAGCAGCGCTTTAGAAAATTAGGGGAGTCACGTGAAGAGAAACCATTTTGCAGGAGTTATGAGCACACGTTACAAAAGCTAAGAGAGAGGGCAGCAGTTCATTACTTGAGTTGCAAGGAACACAGGGCCCTGTATCACTTGCTCTGATACATGAAGCCAGAGCTCTTGCAGACTGAAAACTGCCTTTGTTTTACCTGGGAAATGAGGAAAAGAAAGGGACGGGAGAAGAGCTACTGCAGCAGCAGCTGTGGCCTGTGGGACCACATAGTACTTTCCACCTACTTCTCCTCATCACTAAGTGATGTTATCAATTTTCTGTCCAGATTACTGGAAACATAAACAACACCTTCGGTGAATACTGTTAAAGAGTGGGTAAAAATAAAATGGGGAATTTTATTAAGATGATTCTCCACCTTTTTCAGAATTTAAAGCTTCAGATACTTGTGAGCTTAATGGTACAGGGAAAGGCTTTGGGAACAAATAGTACTGCGTGCGTGTTTCTCAACCAGTGCCATGGCACATGTGCATTCCTCCTTAAGGCGTATTCTCAAGATTTAACATTGATGCTGCACAGCTATATTAAGAGGATGAAAAAAACCCCAAACCACACCAAAAAAAAATAACACCCA
>NW_010254763.1:0-23254 GCF_000690775.1 Eurypyga helias | reverse complement strand
CCCCCCCACCCCAAAAAAAACCCCAACAACCAACACATCAGGGGGAAAAAAAAAAACCCACACAAAAAAACAGAAAAAAACCACGCATTTATTCTAATCTGAAGAAATGATGAACCCAGTTATAATCTGTGACTCAATTGCTTGTCTGTTTAGCACAGGAATGAAAAAGAGGTTGTGATAATTTTTGCACAAAAGCATGCATCTGAATTGAGTTCTACAGCAGTGTCCCGCTGTATGCTTTGCAGCCCAGCAGACAGTCTAAAATAATCCAAGCCAAACCTGAGATTTATAAACAATGTAATAAATCTGTGCAAAAAAAAAAAAAAGGGGGGGGGGGGATGGGGATGGGGAAGGGAAAAAGAAATCTCTACAGGTTTCTGCTTTAAAACAGACAATGCTCCATCTTCCTGTGACATCATGGTTGAACACCGAGAGATTATCATACGGAAGGTCAAATGGCAAAGACTATTTTAGAATTAGTGATTTTCTTAGTAACCATCTCATGGACTCGTGCAAGCTTTATTATTCATATATTTAGTATGACCAATAGTATCTGTGAAAATAAAATTATAGAATTTGGGGTTTCAAAATGTTGTATTTCCCTGTTCAGTAGAACTCTTAAAAACTAATTTCACAGGGTAGCGTGGTGGGGAAGTGCTTCCAGTACTTCCAGTGGCAGGCAGGGGATGTTATTCGGAGATTCTTGTATTTAAGCACTTAAAAATCACATTTCCCTCTACGATCATAGCCTTGGAGGGTCTTTTAAAATGAGGAGCTGCAAATAAGCAATACCATGCATTGTCTGTGATGGGAAATTTGGGGACTGGGAGGCTCAATGTCTCGGTTTGGGCTTAATCGAAGTGACGCCAGTGGAGCTCCACTCCTGCTGGGCCCTCCACAAGGCCTCTCCACCCCTCTTGTTTCGAACGAAGGCTGTGGAAACTGCAGGAGCGGAGCTGGCAGACAGCCTGGACAAAGCCTGAGGCCCATAACCAGCACCCACCAGCACTGGGGTCCAGAGCGGCAGGGACCGAGCTACCAGCGACCTCCCTGGGGGGAGCCGTGGGAGGCAGTAACGCAGCCAGCGCCAGCCAGGGGCACCACAAAGACGTTTGTCTCAGAGACAAATAACACAGAGGGCACAAGGCGTCTAAATATAGTGACGCCACAGCTATTAATGGCTGTGTTAGGAGAGGAGCAGCTGATACGCATGTGAGCAAGGTTGGGCCCCGGAGATGCTAATGGCCGTGGAAACAGTTGCCATGGAGACCACAAAGAAAGGCCGACCGAAGGAATCACCAATACGAGAAGGGTGCCTGACGTTGAATAATGCAGGGCAATGCTGCCACAATCCCAGCGCTATTCCCGAGGCCGGGGAGCAGAGCAACAGTGAGCGCATACCCTTCGGTTTGCTCTGCGGCACCTGGCAGGACACCCCTTTGTTACAGACACTAACTGCATGGTTCCCTGCCTGTGCTGGAGGAAGGATTTTTGCTGATGCTATGGCTTAGCTTTTAGCGCACCATAGTCACAGAAAACAGTCTCACCACGAGGGAAGGAGAGAAGGAAAATCAATAATGCTTGATCACCAGAAAGCTAAAACCACTAGGAGCACAAGGAAGATTGCAGTTCTCATTAGGGCATGTATTGCCCCTCCCTGCACATCTGCTTCTCCAAGCCGCCGTCTCGCAGTTTCAAGGTCACGTGCAGCATAAAGCAGCCCAGCGTTGCTGGGCCAGGCCTGGGTTTTAACTTGGACAAAAATCATGATAATTACTAGAAAACACAAAGAAAATTCCTATATGACAGTCAAAAAAAAAAAAAAAAAGGGCATCACAGAAGCCTCTCGTATGCAGCAAGGAAATTGCAACCAACAAAAATAAAAAATTTGTATTAATTCCAAAATAAATTCTCATTCTTGATAAGAAAATGAAAAGAATTTTTACATTTCACACTATGACTTTCCTGCATAACATAATTACCAGCTTAGCATGCTTGCAACGAAGTTATATCCCTGCTTTTAATAGAGATGCTCTCACTGATGGGAGAACTTGGAGAACATCTGTTGCCTTTACCTGGAGTAAAGAAGGTGAAGGAAGAAGCACACCCACTGTTGCTACTCCTTTTATGGGCAAAATGGAAACGTTGAGATCCTTCTGGTGAACGATAAATATTAATTCTATTTCTTTTGCGTTGTACTATCCACAGCAGAGCTTGAAAATGGGTACCCATACAGCTTTTCATGGCCACGTGGAAGTGCCTACAAGGCTACGAAATACCCTGTCAGCTGGACACATCACACAATATACGTTTTCTGTTTAAGAAAGACACACACACATGCAAGTAGTTTATACACAACTTCAATCAGAAACTTCAAACAGCAGTATGGGAGTGCTTGATTCCCCTATATTCCTTTGAGGATCAGACCCCCTGGTGCTGCTGAGTGGCAGAGGGGTGGGTGACTGACAGCTGAGGACCAGCGGGAGGGAGGGGGCATCAGTCTGTGTCCCCACCACCAACCAGGCTGGCCTGTCTGATACACCTTTTTCCTAGAGCACAGTCTGTACACCCTGAGAAGACATGAGTGGAATAGGGAACCCTGCTAGAGGACAACTGAAGGTGAGTTAAGTGAGCTAATGTGCCTTGTCTGCTTCCACAGAATCCTAGGGAACATTTTACTGGTCAACCGCAGGCATGGAAATGCATGCAATACTCGACTGATGTGCAAATTAGGAGTACTCTACTACCATGTAACTGCTCCAGAGTAATACATTTAAAAATATTTATTGAACTAGGTAGTTCTCTTCCCTTTTTACACTCCATGGTAGCTCAGCAAGATTTCTTGTTTAGGGTATGTATTACCATGGTAAAACCTCTGTGCTTGCAACTTTTGAAGTAGGAACTTTCAGGGAGTGGTTTTTCATATTCACAGAATCACAGAATCACTAAGGTTGGAAAAGACCTATTAGATCATCTAGTCCAACCAAATTTTAAGTCACTGGTTGATTGTGAAAGATACCAAATTGAAGTCTACTTGAACTTACATACTCTCTGGCTTCAAAAATGGATGGTTGACAATTGGAAATGGTTCACAGTCCTCTGTTTTGCTGAGATCATGCCTTCGAAGATACAGAAAATTAAATTAATACTTTTGAAGTATTTTTGAGACCTTGTATATGTTATAATATAGTAAGTGTACAATCTAATTAATGTAAATACAGTAGGATTTCTTTCAGCTAAAGGTTAAAATTATAGAGCAGTAATGAAAGAAATAGGTTGTTGTTCAGAGAAAATAAGTTGGTAGCCATTCATAATTCATATATACTTCCTCAAGTGTCCCTTAATAGGGCTTGGGTGGCTCTGGGAAACACACAGCAAAATATTTTGATGGGCTATTTTTCTGGAATTGAAGTTTTAATTATCCTCTTGTAGCTTTCAAGTTTAGGAGGAAAAAAAAAAAACAAGCCACCAAAACCACACAAAAATCCAGGTCACTCATCTACAAGCTGAGGGGTTGCTGTGGGTTGACCCAGACCAGCATCTAAGCACCCACATAGCTGCTTGGTTGAAGGGGGTTTGAAAACTCACAGGCCAAGATAAAGACCATTTATTAAGAAAGAGATTTTAAAAAGAAAGTGATACAAACACAATCATGTGCCACCTTCTACCAGCAGGCTGATGGCCATCCAGCCTGTAAGCAACAGCTACTTGGGCAAGAGCAGCCTCCCAGCCTTTACACTGGCCATGACGTTGTCTGATATGGAATATCCCTTGGCCTGTTTGAGTCATCCATTCCAGCTGTGTCTCCTGCGGGCCCTTGCCACCACTGGACTGTTCGCTGACAGGGTCAGCATGAGAAGCAGAGAAAGCCTTGATGCTGTGCAAGCACTGCCCAGCAATAGCCAAAACACTGGTGTGTTACCAGCATCTCTAGTCAAGAATGAAGAGCAGAGCACCCTGTGGGCTGCTGGGAGGAGCATTAACCCCATCCCAGACAGACTCAATAGAGTGGCTCAATTTGTTTTATCACAACTTCCTCTCAGCTCAATAGAAATGCACATTACAGGTGGTGTTTAAAGAGTATTTTTCACTGGTAATGACCAAATCACTGCACACACCTAGCTCTACCTCCCTTTCCTTCAGAAAGTGTGCTTGGGAGCTAAACCAAGCAGAAACTGAAGGAAGGTTTCTGGCAGGAGTCTATTCCAAACCCAGCATCTCCTTTTTCTAGCTTAGATCCAGACCAGCAAGATGCCTAAGCCTAGTTGCCTAAAAAGTAGTGTTTTCACAATCACCATTTTAAATAATATTTGAGCCTATAATGGTGTCTTTTTTCTCTTCTAAAGACTGGTAACAAAGGCTCAGTTTGGAAATCAAAATGTATCTTCTAAGACACCAAAGGTTAGAAATACTTCTGGCTTAGCACTTAATAACCACCATTAAAAACTGAATTCTCATTATTAGAATCTTAATTTTGAATATGAAACTGTACAGTGAAGCTAAAAGTGACAAATTGATCCACAGCTACTGAAGGCAGTTTTTGCCACAAATTATTTTTAAAACAGCCATCAAAGAAAAACATGTCTGTGATGGGGATGATATTGTCACACAGCACCAGAAGGATGTTTAAACAACTACTTCTAAGGGGATTAATCAAAATCACTGCAGACAAATTAAGTTCAAATCTGTGGATACTGTCATCCAACACATTTCAACCTTTGCAAAGTTTTCACTAAGATACAAATTCTGTTTCAGGCTTTTCCTGGAAATTCCTGGTTCTCAGCTGGAAACAAGTGCTTATTACAATTTTCAGAACACTCCCACTTTCAAAAATAAAAAACTAAAATACCAAAGAAATTCAAGGCAAAGGAGAGATGCGAACTGAGGAATTCAGAACAGTTGTGATGACACTGTCAGTTTGATGTGATGGACTCGATTGACTCACATAACAGTAGTGACATATTTGGGTTATATTTTCACATAGTGGCTCTTTTATCATGGAAAGTAGAGTCAGCTAGTTGCGTCTGTCCACTCACCATGGTTAGCAGAAGCTCACAAATACCAACTATTGCAATTTCTGAGAGGCTGATATCGAAATGTTATGAATGAATAGGCAGCTTTTAAAATTTGTGTGGGACACCTGGATACTAATCTGCAACACAGTTTGGAGGAGTCAGGATGCCAGGTCTCCTACTTTTTAAAATCTCCATCATCATTCTCCTGTTGCCCAGGAATGGTCCTTTCACATATGCTGGGGTTTTCTCATCCTTGTACTGTGCCAAGCACAAAAGTATCTAGCATCACTGTTGCTCCAAACTGTCAAAGGTCTGGGGAGACTGGCATTGCCATTTGTCTTATGGAAGAGCAGATATTAACTTCCAAAGTTAGCAAATCTGACACTTAGCAAATCTGACACTTAGCAAATCTGGCATTGGTTGCACTAACGATTTCAGAAGAAAGGAAGGAATTTCTTCAAGGCCAAGCTGGGTGAGGCTTTGAGCAACCTGGTCTAGTGGAAGGTGTCCCTGCCCATGGCAGGGGGGTTGGAACTAGGTGATCTTTAAGGACCCTTCCAACCCAAACCATCCTGTGATTCTATAATAATGAAATTTCACTATTATAAATAAATAAACAAACGAACAAATAAATCAATCAATCTTCAGTTAGATCTGCCTGTGACAGTTCTGCCCACAAAAGTGTAGGAGTATCTGTCAGAAAAATCAGCTTCCAAGATTCAAGTGATATGTCATCATCAACAGCTTCACCAAGAAAGTTGTAACCCTTCATGTTTATTTCTCCACTCTACCCATTAGTCTTTGTCACTTTTTGCGGTATTGGCAGCTTAGGGAAGTTTAAGGCACCCCAGCTGAGTTCATTTGGCAGCACAAATCTTGTACTTGTACTGGGCACCTGCAAGTGCTCAGACTGCCTGAGGCTGTGTGAAAGAACAGGATAAAAAAAGTCTGCTGATACAAATACTGGCAAAGGCAACATGCAACTTCACTTGTTCAGTCTTAAAATAGATCCCCAGAGCAGAAAGCAATTATCAACAGGAGTTGATAAACTTTTGAATGTAAAACCTTGTATGGAAACTTTCATGCAGTTTTATTTCACGACATGTATCAGTCAGCCACAAAGCTGTCCAAACATTCTTTGTGATGAAGTATTTATTTTGGGATCTCTTATTTGGTGATACAATGTACTAGACTGTGCATGGAGCGAGTTAATTGCCTCCTAGTTGGATGGACCCTGTATTTGGTTTTTCTGTGCTGTCATGCAGACGCACTGAAATATCAGAAACATGAAATATTTCATGCATCTGGAAGTGTCGTATCATGTCAAGCTATGCATAGCAGGGCATTTCCACCAGCAAAAGCATGACAAATGTGTCCTCCTACTAATTGACATAAAAGAATGGGAACAGCGTACCAGTTGAAAGAGCTGGTCACTGAGTTAGTAGGCTGTATCTACCACTGGGGTTGGAAATTAAATATTTGAAGAAAGAGATTCTCTCCCAATTTACAGCAATATAACAGACCTGAGACAAAGACAAGGACATTTTGACTTGTCACTTTTATGCCTCCAGATTTTATTCTTCATTCTTTATTCACACAGCTGTAAAAGCAAACCAACCAATATTTTTCCAAAAGAAAAGTGTCCCCTCTGGGAAGCAGAGCAAACTGGAATAGTGAAGGAGCTGCTTTATTTGAAAGCCATGTAGGAGATCCTGAGCACAAAGTTTGTTTGCTGCACCTCATGGAAATGGATAAAATACAAGGTCTTATAGATTTCAAAGCAGAGGGGAGGGAGCTTTGCGGTTTGATTGATAGGATGGGATCAAGTGAGGAGAGAAGCAAGGATGGTTACCTTCAGGCAATGGACATTTTCCCACTGACATATTTCATATGACTGAAAAATTTCCAACCTTACGCCTGTCTTTTGGGTACTAATGAAAAATGCAATGGCTTCACACTGGAAGGGCAGTTTTAATGCAAAGGCTGCTACCCTGAAAAGATCAATTTTGGCAACAGCAACTGAGAATGAATCTATCGCAATGTCAAGAGAGAACCTGAATTGTGATTAAACAATTTTGAAGTGAAGTCACCCCAGAGAAATGGCACACAGAAAAGGCAAGAAAAAGCTGAGAACAATGTGAACCATCTCATGGGGTGGTGTCACCAATGAGAGCATTATTACAGAGAAGCAGAATGTCAGCAAGGACAGAAAACAACTGAAGGTTACATTTATTGGAAGGGTTTTCCTCCTCTCTTGCTTCCACTTTGCCCCATGCTTCTGTGTGTAAAACGAAAACACAACATTTTCATTCTCTTTGCAGGCAGTACCCATTCCAGCTATTACTGAATGTTGCTCCTGCCATAAACAAGCAAACAGACAGCTAATGCTGCCACTTTTGCTGAGAAAAGAGCCAAGCTGTATGTATCATTTATTTCATACAACATCCCTCAGAATGTGTAATAACTGTGTTTTTTCTGACATGACAAAAATAAGAATTTGGGAGCAGGAGAAAACAGAAATCAATGAGCAGACTAATCTGGATATGAAACCAACTTTTTATGAAGGTAGAAAGCGTTTAAAAATAAACTTCTTACAAAGTGAGGCCATTTATGAGGGTGTAAAACAGTTAAAAAGGAAATCAGAAAGACAGTACAGTGACAAGAAAAATAAAAACTGAAAGTAAAAGCTATCAACATGCATGGAGATTTTAGCAATAACCCTTTTTGGACTGTCTGTGGAGCTACAGAAATTTTGCTACTGCAAATTTTGAAACATGTCTAAAAGGGACAATTTTTCCTCTGAATGATCTGTTATTCACGTACTAAAACTGCTGTTTGATTCAAACACAGAAAAATATTACCTGGACAAAATTGTTGTGTTGCTGTTGATCAGGATAAATTCAATAGCTATCACTGGAAAAACGAAGAAGAGCAATTCAGCAGAGATTGAGCAGGTGCCCATCAAAGTAAGAGGGAGTGCACATGGTAATTTGGTGGTCACTGAGCCAGACTGCAGTGACTGAGGCCAGAAGCATTTGTCTTGCACAGAAGTTATCTTGCACAGAAGTCTTGCACAGAAGACACTATCAGAGGCATTTCTGTAGTGCACATGGGAGTAAATCTGTTTCTGCAGTATAAAGAATGAAGACCACATGTGTTTTACCAATGCAATTATTGCTTGGGAAGGCAGGAGAAGGGGAGAGAAAATGGGAAGATCACCCAGATCAGCATCTCTTCAGGTGTCTGCCCTCAAGTACATCAAGTGCAAACATCTAAAATCACTGCAGGGTGGGGGTTTTGCGATGAAAAAGATCTGCACCTCTGTGGAGTACTCCCATGTGGATAAGTACACAACTCTGATCCTCAGCATGTTCTTGAAAGGAAGCGGAGAAGAATCACGTCCCAGTCCAGCCCTCAGGATAGCTTCAAATTCAGGCTGAATATCCTACATCTGACCATTTTGCAGCAAGCTGACAAAGCTGGAAGCAAATTTGTTGTGGAAACCACACTGAAATTCATGTGTTTCGCACTGCTGTCACATTCTGAGGTGGAGATCAACTGGCTCATTGTTTGGGCTGAGTCTGACTCACCTGCAGAAGCCCTAGTGGGCTACGGGCTTGGGTTTCATGGAATCACAGAATGGTTTGGGTTGGAAGGAACCTTAAAGAACATCCAGTTCCACCCCCCCTGCCATGGGCAGGGACACCTTCCACTAGACCAGGTTGCTCAGAGCCTCATCCAGCCTGGCCTTGAAGATATCCAGGGATGGGGCATCCACAGCTTCTCTGGGCAACCTGTGCCAGTGCTTCACCACCCTCTCCAGGAAGAACTTCTTCCTGATATCTAATCTAAACCTCCCCACTTTCAATTTAAACCCGTTACCCCTTGTCCTGTCACTACAGGCCCTTGTAAAAAGTCCCCTCCAGCTTCCTTGTAGCCCCTTCAGGTACTGGAAGGCGCTATAAGGTCTGCCCGGAGCCTTCTCTTCTCCAGGCTGAACCAGCCCAACTCTCTCAGCCTGTCCCCATAGCAGAGGTGCTCCAGCCCTCTGAGCATCTTCGTGGCCTCCTCTGGACTTGTTCCAACTGGTTTGACACAAAATACCCTGCTTTTCTGTGTGCAGAAACAGCATGGTCTCAACTCCACCATGTGGAGGACAACCTGACAGAAAGGGAGCTTTGCAAGAGTCAAAGAAGACGCTGTTTTGCTGGGGAGGAAATACTGGGACGCTGACCTGCCTCCGAAAGCAGTAGCTCTTTTTCAGCCAGCAGCAATCAGAGAAATGCTCTGCCCTGTACATCATCACAACTGCTCTGGAGGGGTGTCACACACACCCCACTGCACCGTAACCCGTGTCACCAGCCGGCCGATGACATGCCTCCCTTACCAGACACACACCATCGTCAGAAAACTGCTGCCACATTCAGCAGCATAAACTGGTAGGAAACTTGTGAGATCAGGCGCACCCAAGGCTGGCATTCAGAAGCAAAATGCCTCGATAGGGAAAAGGAAAAACAAGTCTGTCATTGCCCACAGCTGACTACTCTCCCTGGCCTGGGTTTCACACCCTCCAGAGGAAGGGCATACTTAGGCTCAGACAAAAGGCATTTTTAGTATCTTTTTAAATGGTTCTGCACTGTATTTGGGAGTGCTTCTGAGAGAGGACAAATCGAGAAGGCAGTGTCGGCAACGGGAAGGGGAGGATGCACACCGCACTCTCTCTCTGTTCCAGGTTTCTCTCAGAGATAGCATGCTGTCTGGGAGACGGGGAAATCAGGGCAGATGAAAGTAGTGAGAAAGGAAGGTGTCACCTAGCGTGTTTGCTTTCTTCCTCAACCCCTTTGTTTTGTCTCCCGTAAGGTACAGCCTCAGCATTTATTACTGTAGTCGTGCCAGTCGTTGTTCTGGCTAACCACCCACATTTCTGTGTTTGGGTTTTGGTTTTTATTCAAAGAGCAGCAAATAAATCTTGTGAAGCCTTTGATGCTCCCTCACTCTATTTAAAATAACTATCATTTAATCTGTTACACATACACATTGCAAGATGGATGCTTTGTTATGCATACTGCATTGTGCACTCTGCATCGCAGAGGGGAGCTGGTCCTGAGCAGTGGCCACTAAAAATCAAATCCAACCTGAAAATTGTATGATTTTTCTCTACAAAACACACCAGCAGAGTGCTAGTCTTTTCTCAGTCATCATGTTGCTTTTCTAATTCCACAAAAACCTTGATAAAATCACAAAACCAAATTCTGAATGTGCAAGTGCAGGAATTTAGACGATCAAAGGACAGAAGCATGCAGCAGGACATAGGTTATAAGCATTCAATTAAAATGATCCAATCTTGCTATGAATAAATATTAAAGACTGAGAATAAACCCTGTACAGAAACAATTCACTGTAGTTTTGAATAATTAAATATTGGGTAACCAAGACCTTGCTGAAGCAATATGTGAGTAACAGCACAGATAATTTATAAATGCATTATTTTTAAAAACCCATTGTGCAACTTAATTGAGCACAAATGCAAGCATTTTAAAAATATCTCAATATTTCAGCTTTTTTTCTGGTAAAGAACATGCTCATCCAGAGACCAGGAATTTCTCCCAAGTAAAAGTTTAGCTGAATATATTTTATTTACCTAGATATTTACCACTGTGAACTTGTGGTAACCTGTAATCCTTTGCCAGGAGCTGGCCATGCCCTTCAGCCAGTGTCCCATCCCATGTGGAGGTGGCCAGCCCCTGAGGTGTTCGGTGCAGGCAGGATGTGGCAGGGAGGTGCATGGTCTCCACAAGCCCACATGGCTTTTCCAGCCTGCTCCAGGACCTCATGGTGTCTGCAGCCACATCACAAACCACACGGCAGCCGAAGACCCTGAACATTTTGTGTCATGGAGTCCTGAATGTCAAATAATTTAACTGTTTAGGTAATGACTTTAAGACCTGATGGTTACTCGATGCACTCAGTCTTCCGCTTTTGTGGTACACAAGCAACCCCAGAAATTTTCTTGTGGTTTTTTTTTTTTTTTTCCCATACCAGTATAGTTGCCTGTTGATGTGCTGTGCTGAAACACTTGAACTGCTAGTCACTGTCCACAAAGTGATGAGTGGCTCTCTATTGTTTATTCAGAATTGCCAGGGATGACCAGCTTTGTCAGACTAACACATGACTGGGAAGGAAATACCCACCTCACACACACAGAAGTGAGAGTTTTCTCGGACTTGGAAAGACAGTGGGTTTTCTGGAGGGTGACTGTGTATCAGGCAGAAGTACTTAGTCCTGATCTCTTAGTTTACCATGCAGAATAAATCTGAGGGGAAGGTAGGTGTTTATGGTCTGGAAAGGGGCCCAGATTTCCCCATTTCCATCCAGCAAAGGAAAGAAGTCAGAACTATCTAATCAGGGATGGGCTGACATGAGAGATACATGCATTGGATAGGCACAGAAATGGAAATAGGCTTTGAAGATAAGACTGAAAAAGACACTGCAGTTAAACTGGACAGTGCTGTTATGCAATTGGCCTTCAGTTTTACTGACCAGGATATAAAACAACTGAGAGGCTGGGGACAGGTTTTCTGGTGGTGTTTTACTACTTTATTCCAGGGGTGTCAATGAAAAATCCTAATATACACTAATCAGAAGCCCAGCCTGTAAACAACAAACTGGAGAATGATGGCTTCTCCTGGGCAATCATCACTCGCTGTCATTTCCCATGACGGCAAGAAAATGCCTGGTAACAACAACCACAGGACAGCTTTAACCTCACACCTCCAGACATCTCCAGCAGAATGGTCGCTTTCCTGAAAAGCTGTGAGCCTGTTCCACTCCAAGAAAGACCACTCCTGAACTCAGAAAACACAATGAAAAACAGGGCTCTAGCCCTTGCTTCTCTTTCCTTCAAAATCACAAGTTCTCCTGACCCCATGGGAGAGGACTAAACATCCACAGAGGTGAGCAGGAGCTTTCCTGGGCTGGTCTTGGCTGCCACTGGTGCCGTAGGTGGCACACTCCCTCTGTGCTCGTGGAGACCAGGCACCAACTCTGCATTGGGCACGGGGATTGATCGCGCCAGTCCTCTGTGCACAGAGAACCGGTACGGTTCACACAGGGAAGTCTGCTCTTTGGGGGAGTGGCGACCACCTACAACTGCACAAGGAGGCACTCAACTTCTCCATTGACTGGTGATGGTTCTGACTTTTTGCACACAGGGTACTCTTCCTCCAGAGTATAAAATCTATACCTTGGTACAGTAGTTGAGTGCAGCACTTTCTGAGTACAGTTAGCAAAGCCATAGAGCTGTGCTGATCACGGAAAACCAGTGCTCACCAGCAGAGGACCTTGTTTCCAATGAACAAGGTTGTGAGTAGCTCAGAATCCAACTCCTAGTAAATTCTGCAAGAGCTTGGGCAAATCCTGGTGCCCATGGCTCTGACACCCTAGAATTTCGTGTTTTCTTATTCTGTTCTCTGCATGTTACTTACAGCCTCTGCTAAACTGGACGTACTAATCTGAACATTAGTTTTGTCCCATCCTACCAGCACAGGATTCCTGGTGCTTCTTGAGGGTGTATTTCAGTATGCTTGGAATGCAATGTATTTCAAAACTCAAGATTGCAGACAAATCTTCAGCTGTCATTTATTACACAGAACCTCTGGTACTAAAAGAAAACCATTTCAAAATTTGACAGTTTATATTTATTACATGTGGGTTTTTAACTTTTGCTTATGATCATGTGGCTGGTGTGCTGTTTTCATTTTAATTTAGTCACTATTTTTAGGGCATGCTTTGACTTCCCATGTGAAGAGTTTTAAAAACAGAGGTTTAACATTATAAAATAATTTGCAATATGGGAGAGATTTCCTTTTTTCCTCTGTTTTCCTTTTCACTTGACTTTTGTGAACATAGATGAAATAAGGAACTGAAAAATAGGAGTGTGATTTATAAACGCTTAACTAGGTCTTAATCAAGAACTCGGCAGGTTGAGCAGTATTCTTTACAAAAATTATGCAAGTTCTACCTAAGTACAAATTACAATATTATTTATCAAATACCAAGCCAACTCCTTAAAAAAATATTAGAAGTTTTCAAGAACCCACACAAATACTGGACAATATACTTTTCCACAGCACCACTTATAGTTCAGCTTAGATACACAGCATGTTTTTTACACATTTTTGGTATTCTATATTCACATTCATGGTGAATGTCCTAATGGCTCTGTAAATAAAACGTTCTTTTATGTATGCTAATAGTACTGACTTCAAATGACAACAAAATCTGCCGGTCATTATGAATTGCATAGAAAAAATGGTATGAGCTTTTATCTATATCCTTTGACTTTTCACTGGATGTGAGTAACCATGTGCAATTATTGTAACACAATGCAGGTCCATTTTTCCACAAACTGGTCTAAGTCAGAGGCGTGCTCTTGCATGGGCTGTGGTGCTTCTACAAGGGGGTCTTGAGCCAGTAGGAAGAAACAAGAGCTAAGCTCACTTAAAACCAAACAAGAATAAAAAAAAGCTGGATCAGCTTTCTGAACTTGCACACTGCATGACTCCTAAGAAAGCAAAAGGCTCAATGAAGTTAGAGTCGGGGGTGTCAGTAGACATGCTGCAGAAGGGAGGCCCCTTGGCAAATCTACAGTGAGCAGATCCGTCACCTGGCCATTGTGTCAGGACTGCTGCCAACCAAGGGGAGCCGCAGCCAACCGCGTGCCACCTCTCTTTCACACTGTCCTGAATGCTTGTGAGGTCGAGTGATGGATCAGACCAGGAAATGGTGTGGCTGACAATTAAGGGTGGAGGGGCTGTGAGCAGTGAGAGTAACTCCACACGGTGAAGCCAGGGCGAGAGGAAGACTGTACAAGTTTAACAGGCTACACAGAAGGCCCAGTCACATCTGTCTCCGGGGTTTGCTCCTAGCTGGCAGCACTGTATCCCATCTCTGCTGACTTTAGAGATAGGATACTGTCTTTAACGAACTGCAGTCCTAAAGAACCTCTGTACACCAGGCAACATAACATAAAGTAAATAGCTTTTAACTGGAACAGATATGAATACTGTAATAAAACTAAAGCAAAAACTTCCAGAAACTGTACATAAGCAATGGCCTACCATCCACAGAAATGTAACAGCAGAAGCAGGTGGAAATCATTGGCAGAGTTGTCTTTGGCTCATAACTAATGGTGATCAAAGCATCATATCTGCTTTCCTATATATACACAGGTGAAATTAGATGGCTGGCTGAAATATTCATGAATATATTGCTCATGCCCAAAGTAAACAACGTGGATTCATCAACAGCCACACTAGTCTTTCATTTCTGAAAGTACCATCATGTTTGTTGTGCTAAAAATAAGCATGTATTGCTAAAAGGGAACAAAAAGGAAAATGTCCTTTCCTTGGATTATAGAGGATGACATTTTTGTGTAGTGGGATATCAGTTTGACACAAACCTAAGAGAAAGTGATGCTACTGTGAATAAGTGGAGACAAGGTGTAGATACACTCACCTAGGATAAGTCAATTACCCATAAGAAAGCCCTATGTGAACATGCTGTAGTTAAAAACTCCAGAGTTTTGTCTCCATGAAGAATTCTCACTAGGATCATGAATTTACAGCATTTCCCTCTCATTTTTTCTGGCAATAGAAATGACCTAAAAAATATGCCTGAAGCCATACAGGACATCTGCAGCTGACTAATCACGTACTTTCCATGTGCCTAAAAAGCATCCTAAATTTGAGATATCATTTCTGTGACAGAAGTAGTAGTAAAACAAGCCATTTCAGCCATACCTACCTATTGAGTGCATTTAACTGCTTCCACATCACCTTTCAGTGGAAATCCTTCAAATTTAGTAAACTTGACATATTATTCATGTGTGAAAAATAGGATTTAGCCATATTTTACTGAAATATTTTTATCATTTTGTTCATTCTAACAGTTTAAAAAATATTTTGCAAATGCCTTTCTTCATAGGAGCTTCTAGTAGAGTAGTGTGCAGTTTAATTTGGAGAGAACTATACCCTGGTTTTAACCATTGTATAAGGTAAAAAGCTCCCTGTCAGGCTCATGATGATTTAATTGGTGTTTATATATTAGTTGAGTACAATAATATCCAAATATGGCAAGGTACAATACCATTTACAATAGGCAAGGCCATTTGCGTGAAGACCACTAAGCACAGTGAAGGATATGCATGTGAATACAGTACAGCAAACATTTACAAACTGCTTGTGTGAAGTCACCAATACACTTCCATGCTTTGCTGACGTAGCCGACTTTCTCATATCCACAGAACCCTCAGTATGTCCCACTCTCCGTACTCTGCTTATAAATGGTTGTAAATGTGTCTAAAATATAGGGATCAAGCAGAGTTGTCGTTAACATGATCGTACCTCTTGTTTTAACTGTGTCCTGTGTCTTTACATTTTCACATTCTTCATATATCTTAATAATGTTCTTTCTTTCACCTGCAACAGAAATTCCAGAGAGACAAATACCCAAGATGTTCATTCTTAAAGGCAACTATGTCCTGCAAACATTGACAACTGCCTCCAGCTTGTTTTATTAACTTCAGAATGGTACTAATAGTAATGCTATTAGTTGGCCATTTGGGCCATATCTAGAATCACAGGATGGTTTGGGTTGGAAGGGACCTTAAAGACCATCTAGTTCCAACCTCCCTGCCATGGGCAGGGACGCCTTCCACTAGACCAGGTTGCTCAAAGCCACATCCAGCCTGGCCTTGAACACTTCCAGGGATGGGGCATCCACAGCTTCTCTGGGCAACCTGTTCCAGTGCCTCACCACCCTCTCCATGAAGAATTTCTTCCTGATATCTAATCTAAACCTCCCCGCTTTCAATTTAAACCCGTTACCCCTCGTCCTGTCATTACAGGCCCTTGTAAAAAGTCCCCCTCGCCCTTTCCTGTAGGCCCCTTCAGGTACTGGAAGGTGCTATAAGGCCTCTCCGGAGCCTTCTCTTCTCCAGGCTGAACAAGCCCAATTCTCTCAGCCTAGATTGATCACAATATGTAGTTGGCATGTGATGATGTATTTTACTCAAAAGCACTATGTTTTGCCACTTCCAGGGGTTTATTGTATGACTATTCCCACAACGTGGTATCCATGTGAATCTTTCACATAAATGTAGGACAACTATATTGTAAATTAAGGGTGAATTGTTGCCAATTTCTGTTAACTGCTAAGGTAAGTTTAGCAGACTGGCTATCTGAAGTTGAAGAGGAAAGAAAACCAAAACCAAAAAAAACAACCAAACAAAACCCAAACCTAGTATATGTAGTTTGGAAAGAAGCATGTCCTGCTGTGCCAAATGCTACGCTGGTTGGAGACTCATCCATACCATGAAAAGCAGATCTTTCTGTGTTCAATGAGAGCATTTAACTAAGCAGTAGAACATCCTGGAGAGAATCCCTGGAACAACAGGATCTGGAGTCATGACCTCAGTACCATTTCGTGCAGGGTAACAAGAAATTGTACAGAAGACTCAACTGTTTCAACTAGACTTCCTGTGAAAATAACATATTTGAAAATATGTGAAAATATGTGAAAAAATGTGAAAATAACTCCTTTCCCACAAAGCAGAAGGAGACTTTGTTATTCCAGCCTGCCAGCTGTCTTGCTCGCACACTGCATGAACTACAGGTACTGACTCCCAGCAGTTCTTTTTCCACCTTATTGTAAAGTTATAACTTTAACTATTACCTTTTTTATAACTTTACAATAACTTTTGAGCTGTTTATGCCCCATTGGTTTAGCCTCTGTACAACCCACTCGGTCCCTGGCTAGACGTCACACCCCAAGCTCCTTTGTGCAGCTGAGTCTGCCTTCGTCAGCGGTTCATTTTTTTTTCAGAATTCCCTCTTCACTCTCTCAGAAACAGTCAATTCCAATATGGAGAGAATGAAATATTTAAGAACAATTGCGTATGTTGGTTTCTTCTCAGCCATGGGTCCAGTCATTCTGTTCACAGAGGGAGTAATCAAATTTTCTGACTTTGTTCATAATTGAAATGAATTTGTCAGGAGGACTTCTGGTCTTGATGCAGTGAATGGTAAAACTTCCATGAAAATGAGGGCACAATTACACCCTGGGTATTGTAGCACACATTTATTTTCTTCTTCTGACAAGCTTGTACAATTCCTGTAAGAGGAAGTTTAGGCCTCCTAGGGACTGACTTCCATAGGCTGCAGCTGTTCACGACTTTTTCTCCAGAATCTAAGTCCTCTCCCTGCGTTCTGACAACAAGGTGGTTTAGTGCACTGGAGATGAACAGAGTGGACAATAAATAACCAAAAGCAAGTGAGGCTCATTCACAACTTACCTTTTCTTCTCAGGAGTCAGATTCCATTCTTCAGCTAAACAGAAGTGGAAAACACTTGGAGGTTTAGAAACTCATTCTCTGACTGGAAAACCCTCCTTCTTGAAGACACAGCAAGCCTGAAAACTTTTTCTTTTTCAGCTGGCAAAAGCAAGAAAAGTCCCTGATACTATCAAACTGTCACAATCAAGCCATTTGATGATGTGAATGTGTCTTCACTGAGCTATGCAATTTATAAATCTGAATTATGCCATGATCCTGTTGCCCAAGCGACCAGATATACATTCATTAATATTCCAGTTAACAAAAGCACACACACAGTGGCAAAAGGTGAGTCTTTTCAGTGACACTTCTTGGATTTACGCTATTTACCAAATGTTACAAAAATAATAAAATCAGGAGAAAAGTGATGCACAGAACACAATGGACTTGATGAAAAATTATGAACATTTTGTACCTTTCATTAAAAGTCTTCCTGATGCACTTCCCATGAGTATTTATACAGAAATGAAAGAAGACAGAGATTCTGCCAAATGAGGGAGGCAGCTCTCACAACATGTCTTCTTGCAAAATAGCCTGTAATATCTAAGAGGTGTGTTTCAGCACAGCTTTAGTTCATCAGCCTCTGAAGGGTTTGTTGCCTGAAAGGGCCTGTGAACCTCAAGCATCAATATGTTAATGTGCATAATATTTATACTTGGCAGGTGTTTACAACTTGGGGAGGAAATCAACATTGCAGCTGTCACCAGGCTCAAACCTGCTTCCACCCCTTCTGTATAAAAACCTCCAGGAAATGGAGTTTAAAAAGTGAAAAGTATGAATGATGTTTAGGATTTAGGTTCTCACAGAGTACTACCATTTTCTTGTTCTCTTTTCCCTTTCCTTTTTCTTTTCCTATTCCTTGGGAAGCAGGGTGGGGGACACGGATGGACGACAATGACAGGGAATGATACAATTCCATTATTTCTAAGGCAGAGCAAAAATTTTGAAACAACAGGTTTTCTGAAAAATGTGAAAAGAAGTCAAGGAAGTGAAAACCAAGAGGTATAAACCTTTGTATCCTGCAGTTGCATCCACTGGGAAAGAAGAGGAGGAAGGAAAGTAATATCTTTTAAAAAAGGTGTTCACAGTTTTGCATTTTCAGAAACCCAAATGAAAAATATTTCAGGTAGCAATGAATCAGATGTAAAGGTTAGGCTGAGAAGAAGTGTTGGGATGTGTTCATCTACAAAATTCACTCAAATGAACAAGTCTTTCTGGAGAAGGCTCCAGGGAAACCTCATAGTACCTTCCAGTACTTGAAGGGGCCTACAGGAAAGTGCGGGGGGGACTTTTTGCAAGGGCCTGGAGTGACAGGACAAGGGGTAATGGGTTTAAATTGAAAGCGGGAAGATTTAGATTGGATGTCAGGAAGAAATTCTTCACGAAGAGGGTGGTGAGGCACTGGCACAGGTTGCCCAGAGAAGCTGTGGATGCCCCATCCCTGGAAGTGTTCAAGGCCAGGCTGGATGTGGCTTTGAGCAACCTGTTCTAGTGGAAGGTGTCCCCACCCATGGCAGGGGGGTTGGAACTAGATGGTCTTTAAGGTCCTTTCCAACACACACCATTCTGTGATTCTGTGATTTGTGCATCCTCTTCTCTCAGCACTGAACTTTCCTTCATCGAGCCTTCTGGGAAACAGTATTTTTAGATCCAAAGCCTGATTCTTTGACAAAATGACTACTAGACCCATAATCAGGGTCAGACTCATAAGGAATGATACGTTTTGCTGATGTTTTCTTTCCTCAGAATGTTGATCGCTACAGATTTTTCAGAATTCACTCATGGTTTGGTTCCTCAACAATGTACTTTTTCAGGAAGTATGCTAATCCACTTTCTCCAAGAATCCTGAGCCACAGCCTGCGTGAGAGCAGCCCTACATGTATTCATCATTATATTTATTTCATCCTGTAGATTTATCTTAAATTAAATGCAGTTGTGTTGAACATCTGAGCATGCTGGTGAGGCAGCAGTTTTACAATTCACCTGCTGATGTCTTCAGCAACAATGTGGTACTAAGAAGTTCTTGCAGGCACTGGCATCTGCTGACTGGTAGTTGCTGGTTCACACGAGGTGTTGCCCTGTACCACCGTTGTGTCAAGACAATTGACTGTCAGGCCATACTCTAACCAAGGTCAGTCAAATAGTGTGGCCTGCGAAGAGCACCAATTCTTTTTTCACAGAGTCACACAACGGTTGAGGTCAGAAGGGATCTGTGGAGGTCACCTGATCCAAGCCCCCTGCTCAAGCAAGGCCACCAAGAGCTGGTTGCCCAGGACTACGTCCAGATAGCTTTTCAGTATCTCCGAGGATGGAGACTCCACAACCTGTCTGGGAAACTTGTTCCAGTACTAATTTTTTAAACAGTTAATAGGCAGTCTGATAGCATCATAATAATTCTATCAGTATGCCTTTTGGGAAAGAAAATGGCAGTATCGAGGCAAAAGTGGTCACTACAGACACTTGAGGTTGCTTTGCCACCAAGCTGTCATGGTGTGGAGCCCTCCTAACATTAACCAGCACTCCATTTTTCACTGAGTCCTTACAGGTGGATGGAGAAGGAGGAAAACCAGGTAGCAATCAACATCCACTAAAACAGAATAGCTAATCAGCTACATTTCATGGCTCTTCAAAGTAATTTGCTTATCTACCTTAATTCAGACATATCCTGCAAGGAATTAATCACAAAGGTCTCGTACTCTCTACTATGTATACTTTACCAATTCATTTTCAAATGAGATAATTCAGAGTCTGGCTTCCTACTGTTTGTGATTTGAGTTTTCTTTGCACTGAGGGGAAAAAAAAAAAAAGAAGACAGTGCTATTATCTGTTCAATAAGATAGAAAACCATGCTGCAGAACTGTGATGAGGTCATTTATATGCAGAGAAACAGACAGTATATGAAATGGTACTTCTACCTCTGCATGAGTGAAGATCATGTCTCACAGCAGAGCAATTCTAGGTAGGCACTGAAGTAAGGGACCAGCTTTTGAAACAAGCTCAAGATAGTCAGTGTCCAGAGAGTGGGAGCTTCTCTGACAGAAAGGTGCCTATTCAGGTTTTGAAGCAGATGAGAAACACTTTGATATCTCTGAGGACCTGTTCTAGTCTGGCCATAAATCCTTCTGCCTAAAATATGTGAAATTCACAAATTCCAGCTTATTTTAGACTCTGAAAGAGGAACTAATCTTTTGGGAAAAGATGGCTTGCATCTGAGTCACTCAGAAAATAGTTTCATACCTCAAATAGAACCTAAAACTGTAGGATGAACTTCTAGCACATCCCATTTAATGCAAGAATACTTTCTTTGCAGGCTATGCCATTCTCATGGCTAAACCTCAAAGGAGTTTATTTACTGAACACCATCAGCCCCTTTTCCTTTTTCCTCTCAAAAAAGGAGAAGATGTCACAGAGATGCACATACCAAAAGTCTCACAGTCTAATAAGCATACACATATACATATACATTATATGCGTCTGCTTACATACACGTACAGGATTCTTAGATAAGAACTGCAGCCACCTGAACATATGGCAAAGCCGCGGGCAACTTTGCATTCAAAAGAAATGAAGGTCAGCAGAAAATAGGGCAATGCTCAGGGGAATTTTACATCCTAGACAGCTTGTCAGTGCCAAAGACAGCCTGCACCCACAGGACAACCAAAGGTGTCTACTACCAGTCATGACATCATAAATAGCTGGCTAGCCTAGGACTCAGTAGCTTGTGCAGGGGCACAGTGCAGCCCCATGCTTCAGCGTGTGGCAGTTGTAGGAAATCATGAAGGCAGTAAGGCCACTCATTAAAGTCAAGTCGTGTTTTAAGTGCCTGGCTCACCCAAAGCCTGGGGAATATCAGCTGGCATGAAACGCTACTGTGCTCGTACAGAGCAGATGGGCAAAGCTCCAACATAGCTATTTGACCAAAACTGCAAGAAATCCGAGTGCCTTATGACTTACTCTCCCCCTCCCATCTGATAAGAAAACACCAGAGGGCACAAGGAACCACACTGTCCCTGCTTACTTCACCAGTAATGGGACCAGATGGCAGACTACCGCCAACTGAAGCAAGAAGTTACCACAGAAATGTGCGTGTTAAAAGACTTGGAGAATTAAGAAATGCCTGAGAAACAAAACCCTACTGCCCATGTTTTTCTGCAGAGATAAAATTTTTATTTCAGCATCTTAAAACAAAAATGTTTATTCTCCTCAGGAGTTCATGTCAGCTGTTCTAGCCGTGGAAAGAAAGCTGCTTTAGAGCCCATATCCATACTAAGGAATCTCCATAAACCTGTCAGCAGCTGAGCTTTGCTTTGAAATCGGTGGAGCAGATGTGACAGGAGTCACAGGAGCACGAGCTGGGTCCTCCCCTCCGGGTGCTGTGCCTGAGATTATGGACCCAGGGAAATTATGTATTTTCTTGAAAGGTGTGTGTCCAATAAATAAGAAACAGATGCCAAAGAATATGTGATTACTCTTCTCACCCCTCAGCATCCACAAATGTTTTATAATTAATGGGCCTAGAAAAAAAATCATTCTATCCTTGAGTTTTTGAAACAGCTAAGATGAGTCTGTTTAATGTCCTAAGCCGGAGTAGTCTTACATGTACTGTTCCTTTTCCTGAAAGTGGGAAAAAAAAAGGATATGACTGAAAGTTCACTGAAGATAAGGATAAATAGGTAAGAATTCAAGCTTGAGGTTAATTAGAACGTGATTATTTTACAGGCTTGGAACTTAAAAACTAGGAATAAAAAGACTAAATTAATAGAATGAAAAAGACTGCTAGGGGGAAAAAAAAACCCAACAAACCAAAACCAAACTCTAAGTAAATACTGCTCATAATGTTTCCTGTCTCTTCCTTTATTTTATTTGGTTATTTCAGCATTTGTTCATGGAGTCCTTGTCCTGAGCCTCTCTCTGACATTGTCATGGACCAAATACACTGTCTTCCACAAACAGCAACCAACGCTGCATTCTCCAAGGCCAGAAAAAAATTAAGACTTCCTCGTTTTGATGAGAACATGCATAACCAGGCTGCCACAAGACTGCAGCGTGCAGCAGAAAAGTTTCCCAGAGTCTGTATGGAGGTAGACCTCTCTCAGAAAGTAAATTATTAAGGAAATACTTCCTTTCCAAAAGCATCTTCTGAACAGCATTCTCTTTATACTACTGAGTGGAGCACAACATAAACACAGAAAATTACAATTAAGCATTTCTCAATGAAAATGCAAAGTTTCTTTGAACTATTCTTTCCAGCACAGTTAAATGGACAGAATTCACTGTCCATTCTATTAGAAAGACTTTGGTCTAGACCATTGGCCTTCTGCAAACCTCCCTCACAAATGTACTTGATCCATTGATCCAGAAGGATGTACTTTTGACAATCTGAGTTTCAGGTTACCTGTTCTGCTGCACTGCCAGGACATTGGGACCATACTGCGCAACAAGGCTGTACGAATACAAAACTTTACGCTTTACAAAGTAAGCAGATGTTAAATTAGTAAGTGCCACAGAAACAAAAAACATTAAAACAAAAGATAGTATTTTACGTCTCTCACTATATGACTTTGGGCACAGCAGAGCCTGGCCCAACCTAGCTTGAGCGTGGACTCCTGCCAAGTGTGCCTCGAGGTGTGGAGGCTTAAGTGGGGCTTCTCCTGGTGTTGGGGTGTGATTTGGGGGCTGCTGTTGGCAGCTCTGTGTGCCTGACCCAGAGGCACTCCCCAGTATTTCTCTGAGCCTTCCTGGTTCAGGCGGCTGGGCACTGTGAGATGTGCTAGCCGCAGCACAGGTGACCTGTGCTGCGAAACAGCATTAGAAAAATCCCACAATCTGGAAGAGAGCTAATTTTCTT
>NW_010254762.1:81434-89199 GCF_000690775.1 Eurypyga helias | reverse complement strand
TTCTATGATTCTATGATTTTTATACTCCAAGGAAGCATATCAGGTTCTGTGCGTGTGCTGTTTGGGAGGGGGTATGGGCAGGTCTAGGCACCAGAAATTCAGCAGAGGTAGTGGTGGAGCCATTGGCACTGCTCAGTCCTTGGTCCAGTTTCTCAGTGTCGCACAGGAACATCGGAGTTGCCAGTCTGGGTTAGACAGATGTTATATCTGGTCTCTAGGAATTGCCAGATAATTCAGAAAGGTGCAAGAAAGCCTGTATCACGCCGTGACGAAATTACCTGTTCACAGGAGACATTTTCTGTCTGGCTGAATGAGGTTAATGACCATCTTATGCCTGCCAGCATGAGGGTTTATAGTCCTTTATCAAACACAGATGATGACTCTGTTGTTGCTTTAAATGCTTTGCTCAATTTTTTCCTGTTTTTCTTTTTTTAATATGCAACAGTAAGATCTAAAAGTTAATTTCATATAATGTGAAAAAAACGTTGTATTTGGGCAAAAAGATTTCATGAGCACTTTTATCATTAGCTATACTGCATGTCCATAAAGAGACTACAACTGGGAAGGATGGTTATTGTTTAAAAAACAAAGAAATTCATTATGAATGATCAATTACTTGATCCCCCAAACAATCCGCATCCTATTACTGATTGCCATGTCCTTGGAACAGTAACGAATTAATGATTACCTTTAGATTAGGTCTTTACTGCGCGCAGGATGCACCAAGAGCACGGCTAAATTGGGTTGGATGTAGTCAGGATTGCTGAGTCTGTAGTCAAGCCTCCTTGGGCTGCGATCTTGTCAGAGCTCATAAGCTGAGCCAGAGAATTTGATTAGGTGCCTGGATCTTAGGGGAGGATGTCGGGGAAGAGCTTCGGCTCTTTCAGCGCGAAGTCTCCAGCTCGCCCATCCCTGCAGCTGGATTCGCAGGGCAGTGGGAACCTGGCAGGTGAGCAGTCAGCCAGGATGCTCAGGCCCCGCACAGTGGGGTGCCTGGAAAGCTTTCCCTGCCCGACGCAGTGTCAAACCATGGCTGCAGTGATGGGCAGCGAATGCTCCCAAAGATGGCCTGGAGCTCCTCAAACCCAACCCAAACGCTCACCCCTGAGCGCAGTGTGGGGCCAAATGCAGCATCTCTGGGACCAGACCAGCTGAACGGGGCTTGTCCAAATGCCCCAGGGCAAGGCTTGGATCCCAAAGGGCTGGATCTCCAGCTTCCCTTCCCAAGCCAGGGAGGCTTCCCGTGGCAGCTCTGCATCCAGGCGCTGATTGGATCTGGTCCTTTTTAGCTTCTGACACTGACGTGCGTGGTCTCTCTTCCTGGCATTAGGGCCTCAATTAGCCTCTTCTGTTTCTAATGCTCTGAATTTGCATGGTGAGAGCCAGGATTAAGGACAGGCAGTCTTAACGCAGCTCCTATTAATAAATAAGGAAGATTA
The DNA here is from genome assembly GCF_000690775.1 of Eurypyga helias. Lineage (NCBI taxonomy): Eukaryota > Metazoa > Chordata > Aves > Eurypygiformes > Eurypygidae > Eurypyga > Eurypyga helias. The sequence continues at coordinate 87,760 of NW_010254762.1, read as the reverse complement.
GAAGCTTTGTCAGTAAGACAGTGCTTCCTCTTTCATTTAATTATTCAAAAACACCTTGTGTTTAACCCTCCGCCCTCTGAATGAAGTAAATAAAAAGAAGTGAGATTGTTAAAGATAAAGTTTAAATTAATTTTATACAGTGTGGGTCAGATAAGAAAATTCTGTCTCCTGTAAATTGACTGACACTGGCGCTGGCTTCTGCAGGGGTTGAAAAATAGTATTATGTTCCTTTTTTACATAAATACGTTTTTTTATATCAGGTTGGGAATATTTCTTTATGTGTTTGGGTTACCTACTTACAAAGCACAAGTAGCAGCAGGGCAAATTTCTTTCCTACTAGCAAGGCCACAATTTATCCCTAGAGGGACCATATTTAGAACTAAACAAGGAATGAAATTTGCATGGCCCACTTTTCCTCACTGGAACTGCCAGAAAGAAGGATGCCTACTGGAATTTTTGAGGTGATCTTGGGGTTGAAGTTTTCATCTCACTGGGGATTGTGCTGAGACCTTCTAATTCATTTCATAGTTGGTTGTCTGGGAGGTGTTAGTACCTAGTAACTGGCTACTGAGGATGCATTCAAGCTGGAGTGACCTCGGGGTAAAAAAAGTGTTTCATCCCATTCCTATGCAGTTAAATTCCCTCAGGATGTGTAGCTCAAAGTGTGACTACAACAGTTTCCAGATGTTCCATATCTGCTCATGCTCTATAAAGAATGATGACTAAATTGCAGTTTAGTGACCTTAGAGATATAAAAAGGGGGAGGGGGAGAGGTGGCTGGCTGGCAGAGAGCTTTACAGTAATGGGATCTTTGCCAGTATCATTCATGCTTGAGTCAAGGACTTTCATTTCCCAAAAAGAACTGGGGATTAGTACAGCTTCTGCAGCCTGCCCTACAAACAGACGTGTCCTCCCCACAGCTGTGGCTGTGTATAGGTGTTCTGGGGTCACGTCATCTTGCACTGTTAATGAACATAGCAGAGATGGGGCTGCTTAGTCTCAAAAATACTGAAGGAAAAAGTGGCAGCTGTCAAGTCTGATATGACCTACTTCCCTTCCACACTTCTGGCCAAGGTGGGCTCTACGAAGCCGCCTTGGGCATGTCTGGGTGTCCTATCTTTCCATCTCATGCTCTAGGGCTGACACCTGAACAACTACTTTCTATTAATTGTTCTAGAATTCATGGTTTGGTTTTTTTCTCCCGTGGGGCCTTTGAACTCAATGTCATTTCTAACAGTGAGCTCCACAGGGGTAGACATTAGACAATTTGGATTGGGGTTTTATTTGGTTTTGCTGGCTGTTCTTGCCCTGTGTGCAGCATTTTGGGATATCAGAGAAGATGCTTCCCAGCTCCCTGAGCTTTTCTCAGGAGCTTGTGTAATGTCTGGGCTGTTTGTTTTTTCTTCTGACCTAGGATCAATAGGTTGTGCTGTTTCCAAGCGAACTGCTGCTAAATGGCTCTCTGACTACATCTCTCATTTTTATTCCTAAGCAGGCCTGCAAATTTCTGGGCATGTAAAGGCACATTTGCTTTGAGGAAAGCCTGCTGTACATTGCCTGTTTCGGAGCAATTTTCATCTAGGAGATTAGCAGAGCAGCACAGGGACATCTTAATGCACATTTACGAACTCAAAGCTGGTTTTCCAGGGCATCTATTCTGGTTTCCAGGTTTAGGTGCTTTCAACAAATATTCTCTACTGTTCACTTAACACTGGCTGTTTCTGTAAATGTTCTGGCCAGTGAACTTATTCAGTAGAAAAGTCTCAGAAAGGGACAAGGCTAGAGTGAGCTAAATACATAATTTAAAAGATTATTTACTTGTTTCCTTGCCCAGCATCCTATACTCTGTTGTGTGTCAGTCTTATCCTTGTAGTGGATTATCCTTGGTCTCCAAAAAACACATGATGGGGATGTATTTTTGCCGTTGAAAAAGCCTCCAGTGGCAGAAAGGACAAACTCCAGATGAGCAATGTACTTTCACCTCCATAATTCCTCAGCCTGTAAATGCTCTTCCTGCCACTTTTCTCCCAGGACCTGTGAGAAGTTTGGGATGCTGAGACCTGCACTCCATTTCTTAGTGTCAGGAGGCATCTCCCCTTCCATTGGGGTCTGTGGACCAGGGTTTTTTTTTTCCGACAGTGCTTCTGCAGAGCCCTAGCACTAGGCTGTGAATTAAATGTCCTTCACCCACAGATTGGGTCACTTCCAGAGACCCTGCTGGGATCCCCTTTGGGAAGGTCTGTAGTTGAAATTCAGCCAACTAGCATCTCCTGGCAGGACCAGCCACAGGTGTTTGTTAAACTCCAGGTTAAAGACTTGAGGTGTAGGAGCCAAAATAGTTTAGGATGATTTCTGTAAGACTCTATTTTTATTATATGCCCACTGAGGAATTCCTCTTTTACTTGTCCCCAAGGGATTAATCAAGCCTAGAAGAAGCAAGGAGGGAATTCCCTTTGGGTAAGAAAATGATAACATTTTTAGACTTTTTTTTCCTGCATTTGGAAAACACAGTCAAAAGGTGAATAACAGCTCTAGAAGTCATGTGGAAACTCGCTTTTTGAATAACTTGAGAGTATAACAAAGAAAAGGGCTACGAATGCTTTTTCATTTTCACAGAAGTGTGATGATGATAGGACTGCTTGCTGCGAGCTTTCATTCCGTCCGGGATGAAACTATTAAGAGAAGCCACACATACACACAAGCCCCTTTGCTCTGAAAGCCCCTGTGCTCTCTGTGTGTGCTGCTGCTGTCTGAAGGTATCATTTGTGTCTTGCTCCATTTCAAACACATCTCCTTTTTGCTCTCTCGCTCTCTCTTTGTCTTTGGAAAAATGTTAGGGCACTAAGCTGTGCAGGCTGATGATGCTAGATATCCTTTGTACACACACACAGAGACTCAGAAATAAACATCCCTGCTGCGACCTGGAAGCTTTCTCTTCATAATAGCGTGTGGGCACACAGAGAGAGAGAGTGGCAAGAGCAGTCCTTAAGATGCTCTCCATACCTTTTGTTTGACGCGTGTGTTTGTGTACAGTAAATTAAGACTCGTGCTTGGGGAGTGCATCTTTTTATGTAAGAGGGTCATCCTGTAAGTGGGGCAGGTCAAAGAATCTCGTGTCCCACAGTAAGCAGCTTTGACCCATGTAATGCACATCAGACTCTCTCTCTTAATTTGATAAACTAAACACTAGATTGATAATCCTGCCTTGCTTTTTCCCCCTTCTCCTCTTTCTAAATATAACCATGTATCTCTGGCTCTTGACTGCGAACTTGTATCTCCCTCGCTCCATAGATTAATCATAAATATGGATACAGATGACAGAAGGTTAAGGGCATGGTGGGAAGGCTACGCAACTCCGCTTCATTTATCACTGCTACAGTGGGTGTTTGGGGGGGTGCCTCACCTGTCCCAGCGTCTTTGATACTTTTCAAGCAGTGTCAAGAGCAAAGGTATTGGAACAAACAGGTTGCGAAGGCACTAATTTTAATTTTCCCTTACTGTGTGTGGTTAGCTCTGCCAGAGCAAATGGCTCCCAGGCCCTCTGTGCTTTCTTGAGCCAAGTGGAAAAGAACTCGATTTTTCATCAGTTTGAGCAGGTTTACACTAAGGTGTAGAGAGACAGACCCCTTGATTTCTGCACATCACCAGGATGAGCCAGGGTTTTCGAGGGGGTTGCTCAGTACTGGCTTATACTTGTAGAGAGTCATTCAAACTGAGGTAAGAGTGTTGGTAAATTTTGAAGATGCAAGGTCATATTCTGGGAGTTAAAAGACCTGGGATTTTCTCTTTTTGCAATGGGCAAGCTGGATGAAATATGAATTAGTAGTAGTTAAAAATCCACCAATGGTTTTGAAACCATCAAGTTGAGGGTGAAGAGCAAAGTCCCTCTGGGCCAACATGCACGACTGGTGTGTTAAGTTAAAAATCCACCAATGGTTTTGAAACCATCAAGTTGAGGGTGAAGAGCAAAGTCCCTCTGGGCCAACACGCAGGGACTGGCGTGTTACGCACTGGTACAGGAGGTCATTACTCAGCCGTACTCAGCCCCAGGGCCGGCGCTGCTGACCTGCGGCCTTACGGTTTGGGGCAACACGCTTTAAGGAAGGCGTAACCGAGCAGGAGAGAGCCCAGAGGGGAGCAGCAGGCTTTCCAAGAGGCTGAGCAAACAGGACCTGCACAGGAAGGTTAAAAGAACTACAGTCATAAAAGTTTCCTTGCTCTAAATGGGGAAGATGTAGCTAAGAGAAACATAAGGGTCTTTGTTGCTACAAAGTGTTCTTTTAAAGGTGGTATTGATCTGTTGTGCTGCAAATCCCCAAGATGAGAATTAATAGGTTAAATACTAAGAAAACTTTCTAACTCTGGGACTAGCAAAATACTGGAAGGGGTTAGTATAGGCAGGAGGATGTGGAGCCTCTTTCATTGGAGCTTCTTCAAGCCTTGTAGGCAGATATTCTCCAGGAATGGACCTGAAGGTATATTTGATCCTCTCTTGTTGTAGTGGGCTAGACCAAATGATGTTCTTGAGGTCCCTTCTGTTTCCACCTTGGTGCAACTTCTGTGATTTGACACGGTCAAACCAATCTGACTTCCATGTAAGCCCTGCTAAAATTACTTGAGTCTGAAACAGATGAGATATCAGGAAAGGAGTAAATTTCATATAAGAAAACTTTCCCAAATGCTGGTTGGGCTTGTTTCCTTACTCTGTCTCTTTTAGGAGATTATTAAGGAACAAACTTATCATTGGATATGGGATAAAGCTGTATCGTAAATCAAGTAATAAGAAAAACAAAATTTAATGAATAAACAGAGAGGGAATATATAGCTGGGTCTCAGCATGACAAGATACCTCAGCTCAGTGGATGTGTCTCTGAGCAGTATTATGTCTGGTGTTTAATATGGATTAATAACCCAAAAAAGGGAAGAATACTTAGAAGGAAAAATATGTAGATAATACAGCAATGTTTAGGTTACCCAAGCCTAGAAAAGACACTGAGGAGGTCTGGCAATGAGCTCGCTGAGGCAGTTTACAAGCGTCATAAGAGTAAATGAAATGCAGTATGGCAAAGGCAAGGTGATGCACTCAGGAAACAACACATTAAAATTAGTCATGCTCGTTTCTGAGTTCTAAAATAATTGTAACCACTCAAAAGAAAAGGGGAAAAAAAAAAAAGCACGGCTGTGAGTAACTCAGTGAAAACATTTGTTCAGTCTGTAGTGATGGTGAAATAAAAGCATGCAAGATGAGAGAGTGCATTAAGAAAGAGGTAGAGAATAATAGATAAAATAATACAGTACCATTATATAAATTGATGGTACGTGCTCTCCTTGTACACTCTATTCAGTTTGCTCACCCCGTCTCACAAAAGGAAATAACAGAAATAGAAGAATGACCGAAGAAAGGGAACAAAAGTGACTGGAGTCTTTTAATAGCTTCTTCATAAAGAATGATTAAAAAAGAGCAACACTGTTTTCTTGAGAAAAGACAAATAACAATCATTATGGCAAAGGTATAGAAATAATCACCAAAAAAAATAGTTCACTCAGCCATTCCTATTTACTGTTCATTGTATTTGAAGAACAATAGGGGAAGCAATTACATGGGGGAAAAAAAACCCCACACTTTAAACCTGTGAAGAGGAAATACTCTTTTACAAAATGCCTAATTAACATATGGAACTCGCTGCCACCAGATACCTCTGAAATCAGAAATTAGTAAGAGCTCAATAAGATTCAAAACAGGCTCCTGTTTGGTTACTGGTAAGGTTCACAGATAAAATAGGGGAGCTAAGAAGACATGAAATATTGGTGCAGGTATTAAGACAGGAGGATGCGAGGATTCTTGAATCTTCCCATTCCAGGGTAACCAAAAAAATATCACCAAATAATGGCTGGAGAGTAGGAGACAGTCTTCCTTTGCCACACACTGTTGCACGTGTGGCCAGTGCAGGGTATTTCGGTAGCTTTTCCCAGGACAAGCCTTTTGCAGAGATGGGGTGTGGAAGAGGCGAGTTGGTATTGTCTTTTGGATGACAGTAGTGGAAGAGTTTGACAATAAGGCAACTCTGCTTCCAATTCGCTTCTACCGCTGACTCATTTTGGGGTGTTTCACATCCTCTCTTCTGCTTCATTTTTCCTATTTGAACATAGGGTAGATGCATTGGTGTGGCCCTGTGGGTTAGGAGACTTCTGAGGTTTAATCAGTTCCTGTTTGCAAGTCACTTGAACGTGCCGAGACGGAGTGTGCTATTGATACCTGTTCAGTGCCAAAGCCCCAGCAGGTCGGCTGCTGTGTCACAGTGTTCCTGCACTATTTCGGATGTGGC
>NW_010254762.1:48666-81403 GCF_000690775.1 Eurypyga helias | reverse complement strand
GGCTGGCCCTTGAAAGAGGCAGTTACATCTCCACCCAAGCATCCATTCCCTTCCTCCTGCCAGCCTGTGGTTGTATGGGCATACCCATAGCACTCAGGACCCTGCTCATGGGTCAGCATCCCGTTTGCAAGGCATAAAAACACAGATTAAAAGCGTGATGTCTTCCCTTGCCCACCCTATTTGTGCTTGCTTCTCATTTCCTACGTGGCAGTATCCTTCCTGCCCCAAATCAGTGTTGATAACTACTTATACTGACCATGCTCAAACCTGTTCCCATGTCTGCAGCGCTGCCTTGCCTTTCCTGGCTGCCTTAGTCTCACTCTAGGGCAGTTCCTTTGTATGCATGTTGGAAGATGAACCCCATCTTCCCCTGTCTTCTGTCAAGTACTGAGTCATATCCAGGTCCCATCTTGTAATTCGTGAGTTGGGAATAGACTAGGAAATATCGGATGTGTTTTTCAGGAGAAGCAAACACATATGTTTGGTTTTTTTGTGGTTTATTTTTCTCACATGAAACTTGCATGGAATTCACTCCTTTTGCAAAGTAAGGAGAAGAAAGCATCAACTGCATATCTGAAATCTAGGCAACCCCACCCCACCTAGATGTCAGCTGTGCAATATGCTGTGCTGTGATACACAAACATATACATCCTTTTGTTTTTTGCTGCAGCTGTGATTTCTCTACACAGTGACACACGTGTTTCCGTGAGTGCGTGTTCCCCCGTGTCCCATCTGGCAGGGTTTGTGGTTGTGATGGAGCACACATTTACAATTCCCATCAGGCATGCTTGGCCTGAAAGACAATTTAAGTATTTGAATAAATGGTTGTGGTTGAAATCTGCCCCAAGTGATAGAGGAATGTTTAGTCATCTTCTTACTAGGAAATAATCCCAGCCAGCACTTGGTTGGTACTTTATATTTCCTAAGTGCTTTACAAATATCAATTAATCCTCAGGTACCAACACACCTCATGCTTGGTTGTTCGCACCAGGGGTTGAACATCCACTCTCTGATCCTAGAAGCCTTTAGTGTCAGAGCTGGCTCTGCTAGCCTGTCTTCTGGGGAATCTTCAGGCTCTGTGTTCCGCACTTTGTGACCAGGGAGGGAAGATTGCCGCATTATTAGTTTATGATGCCCTCTTAATACCTACCATATATTGAAGGAGCAGGAAACCCCCCAGTTTCGAGCACCTGGACTTACAAGTGCTTTCATTCCCAGTTCTGTGCTCAGTTCAGTGGGACCACCTGCCTTACACCGAGATCAACAAGTTGATCACCGAGCAGGATATAAGGAAAGGGAAGATGAGAAGGAGAGAGCAGGGAACTGCTGGAATTTGGGGAGAGACTTCTCTTCCTCCCCACCTAAAGGCATGGCCCCTCCTCTAGATTAGCTCCAACTGGTAGGGAGCAAATCATGATTTAGATTTTTTTTTTCCCCTCAAATCAATTAGACTCTTTCGGTGGGAGAAGCAATTTGTGTGACTTTTAATCTTTTGCTAGTTCAGCCTGATCAGCACTTTTTGAAGAATGTGGAGCCAATTTCTCTGCTAATCCAGGTAAATCAGCCATATCTGGAGACAGACAGACAGAGAGGGAAGGAAGGGAAGCTATTAAAACCAAAGAAGGCCCATCTCAGGACTAAAAGGCATCAGTAAGGTACCTGATTTATAGGAGGAGAGTTGCCTTTCAGTCATTTTTAATGGAATATTATTAAAGGAAAATCAGGAGCTGTGAAACCTTTTGTGTCTCATCTCCTAATGTATTTATTTCTGCAGCAGGGAACCCTGTTAACCCCACCAGGTAATGTATTCTTCTGCTGGCACGGGTGGCAAGGTTGTCCCCTAGAAATTTTATTATGGAACAAACTCAGTTAAATATTTGCACATGAAAAGACTGTCTCAAGGTTTCAGGGGCCTGAAATTTGTTTCCAAGGAAAACTGCTTAGTAGAGCTGCTCAATCTGCCTGCATGTTGGTATCAAATACCATCATTTTCATGTCTCTATGTTTTTTTTTTTTCCTTTGTCAACACAAATGAGATTAGATAGATAGACGACTAGATAGATGCTTGCCTAAGGCAATGTCAAGCCTCTGGGCAAAGTTTGGGTCATGCTTCTGAATTGCTTTCCCATAATTTTTCAAGCAGGCTAATAGTTGAGATTGTCATCGTTGTAAGGAAGGCAAGTTCCACGTAGCAAATGACACACAAGCCTCAATCCTGCAAACACTTAAGCACCTATTTTAATTTTCTGTGCTCTGAGTAGTCTCGCAACAGTTGCTGACAGTTCCCACAGATGACGGTATTGAAATGACAACCCCAAATTTGGCTGCTGTTGACAGACTTGGCTTTCTTGTGATACCAAGGAACATTCTGCAAGAGTGAAGATTGCTGTACTGGATGTGTACTTTGCTTACTTCATTCCTCTTGTCAGTCCCTTCTTATCTTCTCCTCAGTAATACTTTCTAGTGCATGCTAACATCCTTACAAAGTTGCAAAAAAAAGTTTTTTCATTCTATTTCTAATTGGATGGTACTGTTTGAGTGAGAGGAGGTTCCTAGTGGTACCCACCATTTTGACTAACGTAACAGTCGAGGGCCCGTGCTCAAAACCAGAAGGATTCAGCTATGATATAACGAGCCATGATGCATGATGCATGATATAATGAGCCATGGGCCTTCAAAACCTCTGTGACTGTAGATTGGCAAGTTGCATGTATGTGTCTTTACGCTTTTCTGTAAGATGTTTCCATCAAAAGGATTCACCCCCTAGAGCCATCGGTTCCAGCTAGAACAGGGGCACAGTGGGAAGTGTGTTTACATTAGGATGTTGTCATCTCAGAAAAGGAGAATCAGTAGAAAGAGAGTTTTGATTTTATAGGATCAAAAAAAAGAGAACATCCTGGCACTTTCATTCTGCTAGGTTTTCTAAGCAGGCTTTGTGTAAACAGCATGAAAGTAGCTGTAACCGAATTAGACAAAATCACACAGTAGCCTGATCAGGACAGGAAGTCGCCTTCTTCCAGGGCCTCCCATGGCATACCTGCCAAGTGGGATTCAGTTCGGCTTCACGATGTGTGTCGTAGTTCACGTGTGGGCACACTAGGAGAAACCCTGCCATTAGGCTGCTTTGGGAGTTCTTGTGCAGCACAGCTGTAAATGGCCTCAAGGAAGCCAAAAAGACAGGCTGTGGTCCCAGTATCACTGGCATAAAACTGATGTGAAAATAGTCATTGTAGCTTTTGAGTTTACCACTAGCATATCTCAGCCAGACCCTGGTCTTGTACCAGAGGGTCCGTGCAAGCTAACACTGGCATGGGTTTTGCAGCAGTGTGTGAGCTGGCAGAGAGCAGTTTCTTGTGATACCTCGGTACTATCTCATTCTGGTTCAGGATTAATATTTGGGTGCAAGCGTAACAGACACTGGTCCATTTAAATTCTCCTCAGGCTTTTCACATGTGCCTGTGAGCTGAAGTTGTGATGCATTAGGAGCGTACGGTGAGCTCTGGAAAGAGCTGCCCTGCCAAGAGTGTATTTTGTCAAGGGGTGATGCAAAAGTCTTAACTGAGAGTTGGGGTTTGGTGCAGTCATGTAAGGGACCCAGTTACATGGGCCACGTGAGCTGTCAGGCACTCTGTTTCTGGACAGGAGTTTGTATTTTTGCTGCACGGTAAAGCTCAAACCTAGCATATTTGATGGGAAGTTTCCCAGTGGGCTCTGAGGAGATGGGCTTACAGAAAAGGCTACATTCAAACCAGATGGCAAAGCGATGATCTTGCAAAAGTTTTCCATTAGCAAATTTCGAATAGTCAGAAGGTTCTCTGCTTTTTAGCTAGAAGACTCTCTCCATGTGAGAAGTCTTTTCCTTGTTTTTGAGAAAAAGAACCAGATTCTTCATTTATTCAGAAACAGAAATTTCCATTAAAAAAAAGTGTTTCAAAAGCCAATTTTCAAGCAGATGCAGATTCATTCTTTCTTGAATCCAAAGGCTGTGGCACACACACTCATCTACAGTTACAGTTGGCTTCCCAGCCTCTCTGCACTACATCTCCTACCAGGAGAGAGCACCTGAGGGTCCAGGCCTGTTCCCTGATCCCAGCCAAGCTGTGTGTGCTGCAGCTGGTCCCCACATTGCATTGCTGCACCACATAAAACAGCTATGCACAAAATATAGTGATATACTGTATGCTTCCTTAATACAATAGGTTCTTTAATACCCTCTCACACCCTCCTCCTCTCTTCATCCTTTCCTCCAAGGGCACATGAGCCTTTTTAATTTTAGGTTTTCATTTTGTTTTGGTAGATTACGTTTTTGTTTATTGCTTTCTGTCCCTCTGAGGTTCCCATACAAGACTTAGCTGCATCTGGCTTTTATTTGAAGAAAGTCCAAGCTTGCCTCTCTCCTGACCTCTCTCTTTTTTTTTTTTTTCTCCCCTGTTTGTTTATAGTGTGGGTTTGTGGTTTTCATACCTAGGAAGCTCTTAGGCTTCTCTGATGCCTTTTGACATGGGATGATGGTCTGTCGTCTCTGGATGTGTTTCTAGAGGCGGGGAAGAACGAGGATGGAGTGCTCATTAATTGTTCAATTAAAATGTGTAATGTGTATATTCAGGGGCATGTATATCATTTGTGCACATATGTATGTGTGTGCATGTATACATGTCCTGCTGCTAATTGCTTTGAGGCTCTTTCTCGCTTTCCTGTACTGGCGTTTGCTGTTTGCTTCAGGGGAAAGAAAACGCAAGGAGCACACAGAAATGTCACAGCTGAGAGGGTTTCTGTAATCCTCCAACATATGTTAAACATTAAAGCTCCTTCAGCAAGTCTGATGTGCTCACAGTCATCATGGGACCAGCAGTTAAAGCGCCCCAGTGCTGCCAGGAAAACGTTATCCTGGCCCTAATTGAGAGCGACTTAACTAATGTTTCATTTCCTAATTAGTCCTTGTCAGCCGCTGGAAGGCCACGGATGCTGCTGGTGGCACGGGGCCCATCGCTGCTGTAATTGAAGTTGTTCTGACAGTCTAGGGCTTTGGGGTGATCCATAAAGTAAGGCTGATGGTTTGGGACCAAACTGGGTGGTGTAGGAGAGAGGGTCAAGCATCAGCTGAGGCACGCTGTGAGCGTGCTCTGCCAAACCTGGATGGGCACGAATCGACTCTGAAATGACAGGAATGGAAGGTAACAGTGAGGGAATGAGAACATTGCTCCATGCCGTGCACAGTGGGGAGCGCAGGTGGCTGGAGAGAGCTAGCCAGAGGGAGCTGCTGGGACTAAATGGAGGCAGGGAGGAGAAGATCCTTTCCTGGAGAGGAGCTAATGGACAAGGACAGGCCAACCATGAGGAATGCTGTGCTCATCTTCAGAGCACGGGGTATCAGGAAGTGCTTTGCTGTGAACTTGAATCTCAGAGCAGAGGAAAAGGCATCTCAGTGAAAAACAGCATCTTTCTTAAGATGTCTGGGCCTCTTCCTGAATTTCATCATCGTTCTCTGGCATGAGTTTGGTGGGATGCGCTCAGCCACAGGTTCTTCACTTTTGAGTGCCATGGCTGAGGTCTTGCCTTTCTCACCACCACTGGCTGTCTCCCCCCTCTGCTGGGGTGGGGCATCCACATGCCTTTGGTGTTGATGTACCAACAGCAGAGGCAACACGCGAGGCTGGAGCACCCTCCTGCCACGCAGGGCTGCGAGTACCTGACATGGGGTCATGTGGGACTGGGACACAGTGTCGGGCTAGTCACTGGAAAAGAAACTTCTAGAAGCCTCTTCCAGATGGAGGTGGGAGAGGATGAGGATCTGAGTTTGAGATCAAATTGTAACCAGGAAGAAATGATTTGGGGTTGCTCGGTGGGGGGGTTGTTCTGCCTTCACTGAAGTTGCTTGCCAAACACTTTGGGGGACTGAGATGTATGTGGTGGAGGAACCTGGCTCATCACACAAATCCCAAGAGTTGAGGAGGGGAGCATCTGGGCACCCCTGGGCACGGCAAGCAGAGCTGGCAGGCACCCAAAGATGAATGGGCAACGGGGAGCCTGCAGGAAGGAAACACAGGCAGTGCATGGTCACTTGCTGGCTTCCTCCAGCCAGGCAGCCCCACCTGCTCCCTCTGGCTCTGAGAAGCAGGGCAGATGGGATAAAAGCATCTCCACGGCAGGGTGGTGCTGACGCCTTGGGTCCCACGGCAGGGCTGGCTGTGTGCTGGGCTGCTGCCGTGACCTTCACAAAGGGGTTCTGCAGGTCATGGGATATGTCACAGGAGGCACACATGTGGTGTAGCAGGGAGACGACAGTCCCCTTAGCCCATGGTAAATCCATGCCTCTCCTTGCTGACACTGGTGACGTACTCTTTTCCTTCTAGGGCTGTAGTTTTATCCGAGTCCCCAGTGCTTTTCAATGGAGGAAAAACCATAGAAATCCCTATGTACTCCCAGGATACCTGCCTTCTCTCACAGATGCTCTTTGTGGGTGAAAGTGGGAGGTGACTGGGACTACCTTTGTCTGGCAGCTGGTATCGGGGAAACACCTCACAGCAGGCCCAGTGTAATGATCCATAACAAGGGATAGGCAGGGGAAAGATCTCAACGCGGCCCCAGTGAGCTCTTAGAATGAGGTGCTCCCCTGTCCACCGGGTGAACTGATGCAGCGTGCGGCTGTAGCTACCCTGCAGGGTCCCTGTCTGCCCCCAGACCATGCTAGGATGGCGACCTGGCCACCCCAGCTCACACAGGCTCTACCCAGAGCACACAGGTGCCAGGACAAATCTCTGGGTGGATGCACAAGTACCATGGTGGTTCAGAAAAACCCAGTGAAGCCAAATAGCTCCCTCCTTAGCAAACATATTCAGTGGTCCAGGCTGTAAAAGGAGAAGCAAGTATTGTAGCACAGTCAGCTGAAAGGAGAGGGCTGGCACTTGGTGCCAGTTGGTGTATTGACAGTGGGAGAAGGGAAGTTGGAGCGTGCTTGTCTATGAGGGAAATGTTCAGTATACACATCATCTTCCAGGGGCTTTCCTGCTTCCTACCAAGAACCCATAAAGAAAAAAAAGGCTTTAGGGTGCACGTGGAACCCCACTGTGTGTGTAACTTCCACAGCAAGCCACCTGCACCGTATAGATTGCTCCTAGCGCCTGCCCAGGTGATTTCTCCCTTCGTACCGATCAAGTTGCTCGACCTTGGTGCCCTCTGTGAAGCTGTGAACTTGAAGGCAGCATAATAAATTCCCACCTCATCCCAGGTGCCTGTCAGCCTGAAGCTCCCGCAGTAAGGTGAAGGGGGAAAGAGGGGGCTCATGTCTCTTTACGAAAGCGGGCTGGTTCTCTAATGCCCCATTAGCATACCACACACAAGCATTCAGCTTTTAATTAGTTACGTGGTGTGATAATTAAGTAGCGTTTCTCCACAATTTTCCTCTTGTGTGGAGCGGAGGGGAGGGGGACGGTGCCTGTTGGAGATGGGGGTTGAGGTTGTTTTAACGTTGCGAGTAATTGCGACCCCAAGGAGAAGCAGAAGCGGAATGCGAGCTCTCCCAGGGAGAGCGGTGGAAGCCCCGCGTTGGGCTTTCTGACGCCTCCCCTCCCGCTCCCACTGGTGTGGGCTTACTCTCCTGGTGGGTAATAACATCAGCAAAGTGCTCGGTGGGTAATAACATCTCCCCTGGAGCTGAATGTGTGCACCTTTATATCCTGGTGGGATGAAGAAGAGCTAACCCCCTGCCTAGACTGACAGCTGGTTGTATGTAGGGGGCTGTTAGAGAGAGGGGAAGAGGCTGAAGAAAGAAGCTTGGGATTGGGAGGATCGCAGTTTTTTCCAGAGCTGGGGAGTTGTACACAGAGCGAAGGTGGAATAATCAAAGAGGTGTGTTATGGTGACAGGGGGAGCAGAGCAGAGAGCTCAGGGCAGGACCACAGCTCGTGAGGGAAGTCTTGCACCATGAAGTCCATGTCATATTTGGCTCTGCAACACCCATGGGAGGGGAAAACAGCTTTCCCATTGTCAGGAACACCAAGGGCCTGTGCCCAGCTGCAGCAGGGCAAGTGGAGCCTCCTCAGCAGGGAATCTCTTATGGAAAAGCAGAACAGGTATAATTGATCCATGCAAAGCGGTGGCAGAAATAAAATAAAGCCTATTCCTAAAGCGGCCAGTTGTTTCAGCAGCATGCACGCCGTCGGGCTGCTCATGACAGGGAAACAGATGGTAATTCTGCGAGCCCCGCACATCCTGGCACACGTGTAGATTCAAAGAGTTACTGCATCATGGAAGAGGCAGATGCAAGTTTGTTAGGATATGAAATAAAACACGATTTCATAATGAACTCGGCAGCAATACCAGCCCTTAATCAGTTCAGAATTGTCTCCATTAAACATCTCCCCACTTCCTAATCAGAAACTCCAATGAAAATGAACCCTAAAATATGGTGGGCTTAGATATGCAGAAGCAAATATTGTGATGAGTCTTTGAAATAAGCCCTGGAAAAACCTTTTGAATATTATCCAGCAGCCTTCAGGCCAACAAGGCAACATCAATCTCTCCTAGGCCTATTAGGAGATCCCTGCCAAACCATGCCATTGGGCTTTCATCTGCTGTGGTGAGGTCCAGCATGCAGCTTTCCTTGCTTGCCCTGGCATGTCAGGCACTCCTGCCTTGTCCAGGAGGGAGGGATTTGTGTCCTTGGAGTGTCAAGGTGAAGGGGTGCTGAAGCATAAGTGCGTTTTCTCCTCGTAGGAAACCTTCTTACAGCAGATAGCAGTGTGTGCCCTGTGACTGAGTAGTGCCAAACTTCCCATTTTCACTCCAGTCTGTTCCCAAACAGGTGAGAGGGCATCTCATCCAGGGCAGCTTGAAATGGGAGTAGGATATTTGCCATAAGTGGTGCAGTTTTGGTGGCTGTGCCTTTGCTCTTATGGGGAAAAACTGTCTGTCTGTGGCAGTGGCCAACAGCTGCTTCAGAGGGACCTTCTCCATACAATCCATGCTGATTGCAAAATTGAAGTGTCAGGTATCTGTCCTTGGCTTTTGGTCACTGTGAGCGAAGGGACAGGGGGACACTGGGTATTCATGAAACTCTACAGATGGGAGAGGAGGTTAAAGAAAGAGTTGCAGAGCTGTTATGCATCTTTGAGCTTAGGGTGTTGGGGGAAAGGGCTTTGAAGTTCTGCTGGTGGAAAATGGGAGGCCCTCTGCCTTGGTAGCAGCTCACTTTGCTGTTGTTGGGCAGCTCTGAGAATGAGACCAGTGCTTTGCACCCTTCCTGCTCCCCCAGCACTGCCTCCCAGCTGGGCCAGTACCCCTCACTGCTGCACTCATCTCCCAGCCCTACACTTATTTTACCCCAAGACTGTCATCCCTGCCCAGATGTGTTATTCTAGAGGAAAGAGTCCAGTGGGAGAATCATCCACAATTACCACAACACTTTTTCCATTGACAAAGCTAGGTTTGGAGTTTGGAGTACAGGACATAAAAGACCAATAGAATAGAGCTTGATTGATAGCTGGCATGATTGCAAAACTACAGTACCTGCATCCAGACAGCTATAAATTGTACCACGGTGCCTATCAGCCAGCTTCTCTTGAAACATTTGATTAGAGGTTCTTTCAGCCACCCTTGGCCCTCCCCAGCTGCTAGGGAAAGGCCTTTTGTGTAAGAAAACGTTACGTGTTTCGAGCTGAAATCGCGGCCTAAATATTTGAAGCGACATGAATTGAACACCCACATCTTTTCCTGCTGTGCTGAAACTGGCTACTAGAACTGCCTTGTAAAATGATTGAGTGTTCAATAGCCAAGGCATAAAAATCGCTTGCCCGAAATAAAATGACAGAAATGGCAAAGGGTCATGTGCTAACAAAGAGGATTTTGGGGTTTGGGGTTTTTTTGCTTTATTTTGGTTTTCATCTGGTCACTGGCACTGGCGTTTGAGCAGATCATGGATATTTGTTGTCTCCATTCTGGCATCCCTGGAAAAGAAGGCGGCTGTTTTCTGCACCGAGCTGGAACCTGGCTGCCCTCATGTCCCATTGAGAAGCACCATAGTGGTGGCACATGGATATTTACGAGCTGAGTAAATCTTGAGCACCATGCCACGCTCGCAGAGCAACGCTAGTGTCTTCACGTGGCACATCACCGTGACATACGGCTACTGCAGCCTCTCCCTCCCATGGAGACACTTCCTGGGGCAGTCTCTTCCCTGGGCTTTCAGGCTTGCTGTAGTGGAACAATGAGCGTTGCCCCATCCCCCAGTGGAGGTCATTAGTGGAAGAGGGAATTGAACCCCAGGCAGGTTTTTGCATCCTGCCCTGCCCTTTCCCCTCTCCAGAGAGAGCTCTGGGCTGAGGAGCGCCCAACCTATGTGAGTATGTGAGTCACGTTTTGCTAAGCTGTGCACCTATGTGAGCGTACTACCAAGTTTAAATGACAATGGGCAGAGACCTCCCACGCAGAGCTGTCAGAGTAGCGTGTATTTATTTATTTATTCTCTTTTTGATAATTTAGTTTAAATCAATGTGACACACACTGGTATGTTTTCCAGTATAAATCAACAACAAAATATAGTTCTGTCCTTGTTATATGTACAGGCTGGATATCCGTTTGCTTGTCAGAGAGGGCTCCGGGGGCCTGACAATGAAACTTCCCCGAGGGAACACACTTCTGCATTTGCTTCCCAAATTGTCTATTGCCTCTGCAAGCACTTTTTCTTTTCCTAATGAGAATAATAAGCTTTCATGTACAGACACTTGCAACATGTGTTTACTGCTGTGAAAGAATTCAGATAGAGGCTTAAAGGGAAGCAAAATAAGGTATTGTCTATGATATCTCCTTGAGAACAATGTCAATTTAAGAAAGGGAACTCAGGATTGTTGAGGATACTTGAACTTGGTTGTGGGGTTCTTTTGATGAAAGCAGAAATGAAATAAAACCACTTAGCAGCTTTGAATCAAAATGCTGGCTACATTTGGCAGAAATCTGTGAATCAAATTATTCCTGTATGTGTAGCTATTAAGCAAAAGCTGAATACATTTCTCAATACTTGATTTCTTCGAGTAGCTGAATGGGAAAGGAAGTAAGTACCACTCTGCTTCCATGGAACGGGAGTGCAGAGGAAGGGGAAGATTTTCGCAAGCAGTTTCCAAAGGCTGGTGTCCAGCTTGAGACTCCCATTTCTTTTTCTGCTTCCTCCTTTTCACAGCATTCACGTATTTCTATATCAAGACCCCAAACAGGTGAAATTTTAGCATGACGCTCATGCCATATGAAAGAAAAGCCCAACCAGGGAGAGCACAAGTAGTCAGAGGGGAGAATGGTGGGGTCTGCCTTTTCTTCACACAGCCCTTTTGCAGCCCTCAATATGGACTGCTTCCCAATGGAAAGATCCAGGATCAGGAGGGGTTTGGAGGCTATTTTTCTCTTGGAAAACAAGGTGAATCAGCAGCAACCCACTGCCAGGTAGTGGAGCGCATCCTTAGACCAGTGTAGGTGAAATGAATTAGGCTCTAACAACTAGTGTGCCATGGCAAGGAGAGCTTTCCTCAAGGAGTTGTGGGATAATGCACCGGGCACAACAACGGAGCGGCGAAGAAGAAACAAACCCTAAGGAGTTTGGGCTGTGGCCTCTTGCCCTCGCATCCATAGGAAACGGCTTGCTCAGTGCAGCTCACAACCCTGTGTTGCCTTCCGGGCACCTCAGTGCCAGGAAGATGCAGACAAATTGGAGAGAATCCGGAGAACAGCAGCTAGGATGATTAAAGGGCTGAAGGATTGACTTATTAGGGAAGAAGATTAAAGGAACTAAATATGTCTAGGTTGACTAAGTGGCAACTTAAGACGGGACATGAATGATAACAATCCACCAGCTTTTGAAGGATGCAAACAGCTAGGGAAGAGAGAGAAAAAGAAAGGAATTGACAAGTCTGGTTCAAGGGGTGAACAGTAACTGACCGAGCATATGATAATTTAGGTCAAATAGCAAACAGAAATAATCCCAACCAAAATCCTGAGTAGCTGACGGGTGTCTTAAAGGAAATAATAGAGGCTGACCTGTGAGTTGCATTTAAACAGACACATAGGTTAAGAGCTGAGCCCCGTGCTTGATCAGTCTCCTCTGTCTTGGCAGTAGTCCATCAGCTCTCTGGTCCTTTCTAGATCTGTCAGTAATTGCTCCTCCGCAGAGGATGGCTGCTAACACATGCGAGCATTGGAGTGAGAAGTCCATGCTGGGTACTCCACATCCATCCTTGCCAAGGCCAGATCTATTAGGAGTTGAAAAAAGGGGGATGAGCTGATGACGCAGGGTGGGGAGGTTGCTCCTCACGCTCCCTTCCTGCCTCATGGTGGGGTTCTGAAGCACTTAAATGTGCAGTTAGCTTTGGAATTTTATCTTGCCAGTAGGATCAGGAATCCAGTTAAAGATTTCATCTCCTTCTCATTTCCTTCCTGCAAGTTACATGGCCTTTGCAGAGCGCATGTGCTGAGCTGCCAGAAATTCTGCGTGTTGTGAAACTTGCGATAAAGACAGTGTGAAATGGAGGTGTCAGAAAGCATCGTGCTGCTAATTAAGCTGGTGTGCATGGAAACATAACTGTTGTCAGTATTTAATTCTGTGCTGTGCTTTAAAGCTGTGTTGATGTAGCTCTCTCCTCCTGCCCTGCACTCCCGCAGCTCTCACTGCCCAGCACTCCCCTCGCCCGCGCTGCCTGCACCCTCATACCCCACCCCCCACTGCTGCATTTCATCTCCCTGTGTAAGGGATCTTCCCCCCAGAAAGTCCCTGGCACATAGCTGGGGATTCTGTGCCCCTGTTGCTTAGCAGAGTCTCCAGATGTCCCACGATGACATTTCCCAGCCTATCATAGAATCACAGAATGGTTTGGGTTGGAAGGGACCTTAAAGACCATCCAGTTCCAACCCCCCTGCCATGGGCAGGGACACCTTCCACTAGACCAGGTTGCTCCAAGCCTCATCCAGCCTGGCCTTGAACACTTCCAGGGATGGGACATTCACAGCTTCTCTGTCCTTGCAAGGATGACAAAACTCTCTCCTGGATGAGTCCTTTGCCTTGGTGCTGGTAAACCCGAGGAGGGTCCATGGAGAAACCAAATCTGTATGATTTCCAAGAGTGCCAGGGAGCTGGGCCTTCACAGGAAAAAGCCTGGGTTGGTCTGTGTCCCAAAACAAGGTCCTTGTGTGCAGCTTTCACAAGCATCTGTGGAAGCTGGGTATATACAACCAAAGTATCATTTGCAAGATAATGGGAGTTTGCGGTATTTCTGCCACCAGTAATAGTGGCACAAGGTCAAGAGGAGGTGGCATTCCTTCCGGGATGCTTGGGTTGCAGTCCTCTCCCAGAACAGCTCTCCGTAGGCAGGCTCCTTGGAAAGGATGATGCTGTGTCCTCCTTTCTGTGCCGTGGAGATGGAGCTTCTTTGGCCCCATTTCTGCCCTGCTTGCCTCTTCTCCCCTCACTGCTGTGCAAGACGTGTGGGCGCAAGCTTGGCCCTGCTGGCAGCGCGAGCCCAGTGCCAGCTCTGTGGCAGAGGGCAGTGCTGGCTCGACCTCTCGGTGTAATCTGTAGGTCGGCGCAGTCACCCCTCCATGAGGTATGGATGTACTGGGGTAAGAAAGGCGGTGAGGGGACTTGGACTACATAACCACCCGTGTTGTATGTGCTTCCTTGTCGCTTTTCCACTGGAGTCAGGGCTTGGCGCACCTCTTGGCACACAGGCACCAACAGCCGATACTGCCTGTAATTCCCTGTCTCTATGGATTATCTATACAAACAACCAACAGATGCTTGATGGGTCGAGGCAGGCAGGGTGTAGTGCCAGCAGAATACAATATGGGGGTGTGTTCCCACACAATAAGTTCTGCACGATTTAAAGCCAGCCCCCCTCCAATGTGATCGAGTGTTCTGCCTGCACCATCCCTCTGCCCCCCACCCCCTTGCGCAGAGGCTGTTTTGCAGAAAACACTATGGGGAAAGCTGCTTTTGCTAAATGTTTTATAACGTGCCAGGGAACCTTTATCAAACATTTAATCCCAAACCTGGCTTTGAAGCAGGGAGGCATACAATTCCGTAATTAATTTTTTTTTTTTACCTTCTTTTGCTAATCGCTGATAAAAAGCTTAATTCTATTAACAACTCGACTTGACAAATTGCACCGTTCAACGGAAGCGTTTAGAAATTAATTACGCATTTTATTGCATTAGATCGGATAAACAGGGGAGCGCCGGCTGAGCGAGAGAGGAGCATCAGCGCAGGGCCCACTGTTGGGATGGTGGCCGTTCCTTCCGCTGGCTCTGAGCGTGCAGTTTACGTGACTAGAGAATCGCTGACGGGACTGTTTTCCCGTTTGTTTGTTCTGGTCTCTTTGCTGATTGCAAAAGTTCCACGTAGGAGAGTTTATTTTTGTAAAGGTGAATTGCAAAGCTGCGGTGAAAAATTCAGCTAAGCACAAATTTCGGTGCTGAACAGTCTCCGAGGGGGATAGCCAGGCTCTGTGAGTCTGAGGATAATGAGAATACGGGATTTCTGAATGCACTGTGAGGTGCAGAACCAGTGAAGTGTTGTGGGGCACAGATGGGCAGCCTGGGACAAGGGGAAGTCCAGTATGTAGTATGTACACCTGATGGGAGAACCTCTGGGGTTTTTTTCTACGCATATGTGCAGAGAGGTAGATGCACGTGTGTATAAGCATGTGTAGATAGATTCACACACGTGCTTATACGTGTAGATACAAATACGTTCTCAAATTCCCTGGTGTGAAATTCAGAAAACATTCATGGCTTGTTGAAGACAGTCTAAAAAACAAGGGACATAAGAAACCAAAATGGCACATGAGTTTTATCTCCCATCCTAATATACTATACCTGTCCACAACGAGATTTAAGGATATTATGATTCAGAGCTGCGTTAGTGAGCATCTGGATTTGCCATGCAGTTTTCATTCTGGGTCCTGGTTTGAACCTTGCTGACATTTGGAAGGAGATTTGGGTTCATTCCTGTTAACCTGGAATGCGTGGATGGCATTTCTCTTTACTTCCAGCTTTGCTGCCTGTGTGCTGGGTTGTTTTTTTCTTGGCTTTGTTTTTATTTCTTAGAGGCACATCAATAACCTTTCTCCTTGGCTGTAATCCATATAGTTGTGACCCTGATGAGTTTCAGTCTGAATCTGCAAAAGGCAAGGAGAAGAAAATGAACTCCATTCCTCGCTGCTGCCTCATTTTCCGTTCGTGGGCTGCGTAAATGTGGGTGCCTATAACCAGACCTGGCAGCTGGGAGGTATTTTCTCCTGGTTGGGATGTGCGTGGACCAGGTTGCTTGTGTGCTCGGTGGAGCTCTGGCTTCCTCCCCGCAGGCTCCATCCGCACGGAGAGGACACACACAATGAGCAGCAAAGCTCACACGCCACAAATAGAGATGCTTCGGGCCAGGTTGAGCCCTCCCTTTATTTTCCCAGTGAGTCCAGGCAGAGCCTCAGGAGAGGGAGGCAGCAGGGACGGCTGTGGCCAGGTTGCTCAGGAAAAGACCTGCTCCCAGGGGGAGTCAGGGAGTGACCTGCCGGTACCCCTGCAGCTGCTTGTTGTAAAAAGCAGCCTGCTCCAGCCTGCATCTTGGCCCTTTTTATTCCCCAGCATCTCCAGCCCCACGGGGCTCAGTCCCTTGTCTCTGCACTCCCCTGCTGCCGCTTCCCTCCAGCCCTCAAACACTGGGACATGGTCTGCAGTGGTGGCCAGAGCTCTGGAGCACTGGTCACACCATGCTCCTCTGGCATCTGTTTTCACAGTGCTTTGCAAAGACAGCTGCTGGGGGCTGGGTTAGCACTGCTCCCCTTGTTGCGGGAAGCAGAGATGTGGGGGTGTGGGAAGGTGGCCATGGCGCTGGGGAATGGAGGAGCACGGGAACAGGGAGATCACTCGTGTCTCCTTGGTGCACATCTATCTTCAGATGGTGAATTTCCTTTGCTTTTGATGCATCAATTCTAATTCTTCAGTTAAGGCTAAGTTTATACTTCCATTTTCAGGGCTTATTTTTCACTTTCTAACCTTTATAGAATCATATAGTCATGTAGGTAGGTTGGAAAAGACCTTTAAGATCATTAAGTCCAACTGTTAACCCAGGACTGCCAAGTCCATCACTAAACACTGCCTCTAAAGCACTACATCTGCACATCTTTTAAATGCTACCAGGGATGGTGACTCAGCCATTTCACTGGGCAGCCTGTTCTGGTGCAAGAAAACTTTTTCAGTGAAGAATTTTTCCATAATATCCAACCTAAACCTTCCCTGGCACAACTTGAGGCCTTTTCCGCTTGCCCTATTGCTTGTCACTTGGGAGAAAAGACTGACACCTACTAATCTGTTTTGCATAGTGAGATGTTCTAAACCAGGTAAGAGATGTCAGGGGGAGGAGGGATGTTTTCTTTTGTTTGTTTTCCTCTCAGAAAATGCAGAATTAAAAATGCTCATGATTTACAGAATCGTACATTGGGTTCATCTCTTACAGCATCTTGATTTCTCTTGACTCCTGCACGCTCCGCTGCTCTGGTTTGCCAGAGCTCATGGTTTCACCACTCCTACACAGGTATTTTTCACAGACAACAGCTGAGAACCAGAGAGGGGAACCCAAGAAGGGGCATGGCTAGTCCTAGATAGCTTTTATTAGGGAGGGGAGTGAAGGGGCTGTGGTGATGAAAGGCAGTCCGAGCGTAATCTAGTTGTGGGAGCATGAGAGAGGCAGCAACAGATATACAGATGGTGCACGGCAACTAAGAAAAGAAACATGGGGAAGGAGTGAAAGAAAAATAAATAAAAGTTAATAGAGCTAAGCAAAAATACTGAGAGGAAAAATATAGTGCTGCTGAAAGAAGGAACAGAATGAACTCGGAGATAGGCAACAGGGATGCTGCAGAGAAAAAATATTAACAATAAAAGATAGATCACAGTGTGCTAGATGGCAAGAAATAAACAGCAAGTTTAGACAATTTCAAGGAAAACTATTGAGTCAAAATGTGTACAGGGAAAAGGGAGGGAGAGGAAAGAAGGCAAGGTGTGGGAAAAGAAATTCAAAGGCGCTTTTGAAAAGAATAATTAAGTGACTAAGGCATCAGTGCCAAATTACTGTGGTACTCGAGGGGCTGAAGCGTTCAGCAATTAAACCTGTAGGGATTGCTGGGGGGTGAGGGGCGAATCCAGAGGTCCAAGAGCCTGGTGACAGCCTCCCAGCCCACCCTCCCCGGGAGCTATGCAGCCCAGTGTCGCTGGTCCGGGTCCCTGCACAGCCCCATATATACACCCTCTCGGCGAGGAGGAGCTATTTAGGGAAGAGATGCCTGGAAAAAATGGGAAGAGGAGAAAGGCGTCTGCTTCGACAAGTCTTCTCACTGTGGGGTCTGTGCTGCTTTTGAGGCTGGATGTGCCCTTCCTGGGATGCTTGCCCTCAGCTTGCAAAGCCAAGCCTGATATTTGAGGTGCCAGGCTGGCATTACACAGGGCAGGAGCTAAGGGGGAATATGCCATTGGTGTCTGGTGACGGAGGAGGAATTTATTAGTATTTAAAACTAAATCAATACGCTGTCTGAAAAAAATGATCCCTTGCCCTGAATATTAATGTCAATTTGGCATATGATAATTTAAATTTAATTTAGTTGTATAGGATTCCTTCTCAGCCCTATGCATGAATGGACAAGTAATTTTGCAACATGACTTCATCTGGCCTTCGTGCTTGTAAAGCCATCAAAACACGTTCAGCCACCAGCCAGGATTTCCCCATCTCCTCTCTCCCCTGGTCCCCAGCTTTCCTTTCCTGCCTTTACAACGCCAAGCTTGATGGAGCATGGCAATGTCTGATGGTGAATGTGAAAACAGTAAGCAAAACATTTTCACCCTTGTGGAGTGAGCCTTGGCAAACCCACCGCTGTGTTCCTTGCTCAGGTTCCAGGAGCTATTAATAGAGGTCTGCTAAGGTTTATTAATTATACTATTATACTGGGCCTTTTTCAGTATGAATAGTGTGCACATTTTGTTCCCATTTTGCCATGTCTTTCTGTCATCTGAAAAGGCGTATGTTGGTGCAAAAACGTTTTAAAAGAGAAGCAGCACAGCCAGGCAGGATCCTTCCAATCCGTGTATCCTAGCCCCGGTGTACCCAAAAGACCTTTGTCCTGAGAGCTCAGCCTGTGCGGTTGTAGCTGGGCAAAACAGGAAAACTTGGTGTCCTCAGGGTGCTGGGCAAGTCGGACTTTATTCTGAATTCTCATCTGTGGCAATTGACAGCTCCCTGGAAAACCCAGTAGGTGAAGCACATCAGTAAGAGTTAGTTATTTCCAGGCCTGACATCTAGAAGTGCAGCTGAGCATCTCAGCTTCCAATGATGGAAGTCAACATGACCTGACAGGGCTTTGATCCCCTGAAAATAACACCAGGTTTGTGGAGGCCAGCGGTGGGTGTAGGGCTTTGCAAGCAGTTTACAAGGGATTCTTTAGGTCCCTTCACTGAAGAGCTTAGCCTTTAAGAGCATGATCCCGTAAATCTGTGCTTAGGCAACTAGCCCATTGAGTTTAATGGGATTACTTGCGCAAGCGAGGCTTTGTGAGACGCAGCCGTGAGGGGTGGTGGGAACGTATGGAGCTGCAACATTACCATACGGCGTGAGGGTGATGCGTACAGCCCTGGGAATGTATTTACTGTGCTCACAGCGGCGTGGCTCCCGTCGCTTGGGAGGGGGTGTAGCCACGTGGTTTGCACTGCACTGAATTACATCGGAGGCCAAAAAAAGACATGGAAGCAGGGCTGGTATAGATGGGGGCTCTTTGGTCAGGGAGGAGACCAGGGGGATAATGAGACTCATGGAGATGAGGAAGCGTGTGTGAGAGGTGGAGAAGGGGACATGGGGAAGGGTGGCAGAGAGGTGCAGCCATGGGCAGCTCGGAGAATGGGACTTGCGGTCCCCAGGGTGCCTGAGGCACTGCCAAAGTGGGGTGGGGGGAGATTCACAAATATTTCGTTCTGATTCAAAAGCAAACTTGACTTGATGATGTTTGCAGCCCTTCTGCCATCCCTCTCTGCCAGCACAGCAACTTGGGTAGAACAAATACTCGTGAAGGGGAAATTGCTACTGTGAATATACCCGTCAGAGCAGAATTTAGAATGGTCTGTTGGAGGGGGAAATTTGCATTTTGCGCTCCCAGCTATTGTCCGAGTCTCAGGTTTTGTTTTTTCCTGGCCTCTAATTAGCTGAGTCAAGCTGGATAAATCATAGGGCGATGGTTTACCCACCTGAATCCTTGAGTGACCCACCCGCAAGTGGGTGCCACCTTGGTCTGACGGGGTGTCTTCCCCGCCGCTCAGTGCATCACGCAGGCGCGAGCTGTGTTGGGAAGCGCTGGTGGGCCCGCGCAGTCCCTCGCGTAAACTCACCCCCCATCCATACACACACTTGCACGTTTTCCAACGTTTCTGTCGTGCACCCGATTTGCCTTATGCTGATTTTGTTAGTGATGCGGATGTTACAGTCCGGTGTTACGTAGGAGGGAATGGTGGATTTTACAGCTGACTGTAATATTCACGATGTGTGTAATGTGTCAGGAAAAGATTATTTGCTGCCAGAAAATACATCAATGATCCCAAATAAGAAATGAGCATGAGAGTTGGATATTTCCTTTGCTATCACAAAATGCTAGCTTGCATTTAGACATTTTTATTTTCTCACGCACTTCGTAACTCCTAATTGGGTTTGGTCAGCAGTACAGCTTTCTCCTGATTTTAAAGGGGAAAAAAACCTGGATGGAGGCTTGGCCTGCAAGCTATTGCCTCTTGAGGAACTGTTTGACATGAGTTTCAAGTGCTATTTCCAGGTTTTGCGTAGTCCTGTGATGTCTGTCCAGGAAGCCCAGTAATGTTCTGCAGATGGCATTTTCCAGAGGATGGCATCCTCTCGCCATTGATGTGATTTCTGCCTCTATAGGGACAGACAGGGAGGAAGGATGACTTGGCATCTCCCCTTTGTTGGCAGAAAGCTGCATTAAAGACACACCCCCCCCTCCTGTGCTGTATCCAGGGGGGCTGCCCCTGCGCTGTCCCCGGGGAGATTTTCACGCTGGAGGACATCCCCCCTTCTCCCCTCCCCTCTGTGCTGCCCTCTCCTCCTCTGGGCCAGGACCACCAGCTGGTCAGCATTTTGAAGCCGGCAGCATCATTTGTGTTGGAAGCGCTCCCAGACCCTGCAGCCACTGGGGATGATAAAGAAACCGCAAGAGCCCCACCAAAAGCTGGATGTCATTACAGCCAGCCCCGAGGAGCCAGTTCCCTCTTTCCTCCCTTCAACCAGGGTGTTTGGTCAGCCAAGGTGGCCACGGCACCTCTGAAGCCGGTGGCTCGGGGCTGATGCTCCCCAGCTGAGGATGTGGGCCCCAAAGGGGTCTTGCCTGAAGCCAGATGCCGTGCTTGCATGTGTGCAAGGTTGGCACGTGTGCTTGGGCAGGGGAGGTGTGGGAGGTGTTGGCTGTATTTCCAGTAGCGTCTGGTGTGCAACACCTCCTGAGGGCTCTTGTCTGCCACGTGGTGCCCAGCTCCTTGTAGACATCCTTACAGAAGTCAGGTTCAAGCTGTCTGACGTTGGACGTGAGGGCTGGGGAAAGCAGTCAGTGGTAGTCAGCCAGAGAGTGCATCTTCCTCTCCAGGAGAGCTAGCGCTTTTTTTCCCCTGCATGTCCAAGCTGGAGAGAAGCGTTCCACGTGGATGAGCGTTGTGCAGCGGTTGGGATGGACGTGTTTGTCACCTGCGGCATGTAGGCACCCTCGGCTCCCCGTGCTGGCGTGCCCAGACTTGTCCATCTGCCTTCCCCCGGGAGGAAATCAGCCTGGCAGGGCTGGTGTATGGGGTAGGGGTGCTTGCTTGGGCACACGCGCGTGGCCCGTGTAGGGGGTGTGCTGTTCTGTCCTGTCCTCTGCGCGTGTTTTCCAGTGTGTGAAGTACGCACACGTTCCCTGCGTCTAGCGACGGGGGTTGTTAATCCTGTGTATAGCCAGCAGCAAGATGGGCAGGGAGCTGCTTAACAAGAGCTGACACATGAAGAAATAAGGCTTTTGTTTCTGTTGTACATTAAACAATTCATGAGGTTCGGGGTTGAATAAGACATTTAATGAACATTGGCCTGTTCGGGCTGCCTGCAGCTGGTCATTTCTCACCGAGGACTGAGTGCTTTTAAAGGCAGAGTAAGGAGACGTGAGCTTTGAGTTATAAAATTTTAACAGATAAATGGCATTTCCTACTTATCTTAAAATGGAGAAATAGAGAGGAGTGCTTATAGCTGTGTTTCCAAGTATCTGGAACAATGGCAGGTTTGTAGATGTGGTGAAAGCCCAGCTAACTGAGAGTGAGGGTCCTCCATGAAGAGCTTTATTTATTTATCACTGAAACTATTTGTTCGGCAGTACAGCAGCAGGGCCAGAATCCCCGCTTGTTTTGCAGCAGGCATCTTGTTAAATCTCTGCTTAGATCTCACACAAGCGTGCGGGGTGGAGTAATGAGAAGGCAATGATTAGGGAACAGAGCAGACCTTGTAAGGTTGGTTAATTGGGAGTTGGAGGAAGGGGAGGCTGCTGGGAAGCCTGCGAGACCCTTGCCTGTGGTTACAGGGATGCCTGGTTACCTGCACTGTTGTCGTCTTTGTTCTGTATTATGCAAGATCACTTCCCTTCACTCTAAAAAAAGAAAGAAAAAAAAAAGAACAGACACGTTTACACACTTTAAATGTTCAGAAATAAAACTTTACAGGGCCGTTGTTATATTGCTGTACTCCCACTTGATTCACTCCGCGAGTTTCTATGGTGCTAGCAAGAAGCATCAAATTTAGCCTTCACAGCTCTTTCTCTCCATGGACTGTGGGGACCTCAGGTCAGTAACTGGAGGAGTAGGAGGCTGGACTCACTCCTGACTCTCTTGGACTTGACATTAAGCACCATCACCAATGCAGCTCCTTGGACCCTTCAGCCTTCCTGATGTCTCTCCCCTTGGTTCTTGATGGGTGGCTTTTAGTTGAGCTCCTGGTGGGAGTCGTGTCCTCCCCCACCCACCTCTCCACCCAGAGCCCGGGTGGGACACTTGCCAGCGGCTGGGTGGGCCCGCAGGCACTGGATGCTCCCTGACCCCTGCGTACGGTCTGTCCAGACTGGAGGCCAGGGCCGAGGCCGTGGCAGGGACAGGCGTGCGTTGCCATTGCCAATGAAGGACCGCAGCTTCATTTGCTTTTGGGGGTGGTTCTTTGCTGCTGGCTTAAAGCGCAGATGTGGTTCCCCATACTATAGGAAGCAATGAGGCTGCTTTTCCCTCCCTGGCACACGCGGACCCGTGTTCCAGTGCTGGGGCACAAGCAGGCAGTCCAGAACAGATGGCACTGCTTTAACTAAGCCTGCACCGTTGCCCCAGGCAGGCAGCGGGCGCATGTACCCCCGTCAGATAATGTACGAGACGGTACCTCAACATGGTGCTTTTTGTCCATCCCTTCAAAGTGGAGAGCAGCTCAGCCTTGGGACACCAGTCCAGCTGGTTTCGGCTCTGTTGGAAAGGCACAACTTCCTCTGCTTCAAAAATCCTGTTTATAATCCCAGTCCAGCTTTCGCTACAGCAGCGGGGACTTTTGTTTTTGGCCTGCCTGTAATACTGAGGCATTTTGCTCCAGAACAAAGAATCCTGTTTTAGCAACAGTCTTTATTAGTGCATATCAATGTGCTCAGTTGATGTAATTTGGTTTAGCATGTAATTTATTTTAACATTTATTTTAACGCTTTCTACCTCTGTGCTGGATTAATAGCAATCTCATCACCTATTGATGGGAGGCAGCTATTTAGGCTGTTTAACCTTATATGCTCTGGCATTTAGTTCACTCTTTAGATTGTAGCCTTTCAACATGAGGGTCTTTTTCTTTTTTGTACAGCAGCCTCATCCAAACCTACAGCTATATAAATAGCTGTTATGACTAATGCGTCTAATACAGTGTGTAAGTTGAAGAGTTTAGAAAAAATTTTGTGAAAGAAAAAAATGCAGCAGGATACGGGAACTTGAACAGTCATTCAGATCACAGTATTGGTTTTATATCCTGTTTATCTTCCTCACTTCTCTGGCTCCTCGCATCCTTAAATCCCATGCTCCTCACATCAGAAGGGAGAGCAGCAGTGTCATGGCCTCAGTGGAAGAACATAGTCCAGTGGTACAAAATGCCATTTTCTTTGGACGTCTCCTGACTCAAGTTGTTGCTGTAGGTCTGTATGAATTTGCCTTTGAGGTCTGACCAGGTCATGCCCCAAGGTGTTGGGTTTTGTTAGCTAGCCTTGGACACCAGGATTTACAGATGCAGCTTTAAAATAATCAGCTTTATAGTTGCTTCCTTTCACCAGAGAAATGCCTGCCCTCAAGCACGGGGGCGAGAAAGTAGAGCGAGGGATTACAAGGGAAGATGATATGCCATGCACAAATATACATCGACGGTCTCGGGCTTTGACACCAAATTATTATGCTAATGCCTTACACATCGGTACAGTGATCGTTTGGAAAGGCAGTGTCTTTTAAGAGTTGGTCAAAAATGTTTTTTGATTGTTTTCTCATAGGGCTTACCTTGTAAAACTAGTGTTACAAGCCCAGCCTTCTACTTGACTGCATGAGACTTGTAGTCCATAACCTTGCTTCCCAGGGAGGTGGTTGCTCTTTGAAGCACCACTGCGTTGGCGGGTTAGATACCCTTAGGTGCCTTCCTTGGGAGCCTGCATCTGAGAAACTTGAGGGGGTGAGCAGAGCTGAGCCCCTGGTAGTGAAGCTGTGCTGAGCGGGGCTGAAGCTGCCCCGACAACAAGCAGCATTTGGTCAGTCAGGAAGAGACACGCCACGTGTCTGGTCTTTGGGCATAAGCTGAACCTGATGGCACCAAGGAGGCTTTGCACCGTCACAAGTGGTGGCTCAAAGCCCTTCAGGTACAGGATGTGGGCAGGTGTAGAGGCTGCAGTCTGTATTCCGTTGTCAAGATCGAGGAGGAGAAGACACGGCTGAGCTGGTTTTCTGCTTCGCTGCAGAAATCTTGGAAAACCATTTAGTATTAAACCAGCCTTCAGACGGGAGAATCGCAGCATCATTCACTGCTTGTGAGAGAGTCAGGCTCCGTATCACTCTATCCATCCTTCGGTGTATATTTTCTCTGTCTCTCTCCTTTCACCCCACCATATGTGGTGCGTTGGATGTGCTGCCTCCCCCTCCTGTCTTCTGCCCCAAGGTGGTTGTGAGCTTGAGAGCAATGTCTGGTAGCACTCTTCCTTGCACGTGGTACAGGGAAAGATGGAGATGGCAGTCCTACAGGAGCAGATGGCATCGCATGCCGGGATCTGTTTCCTCAGACAAAGGAAACAAACTGGTGCTCACTTGGTAACACCTACTTGAAATACTGGTGGGTGCTGTGCCGTTTGGAGAAGCAGGCGGGCTGTTCCAGAGGCTCACATGGGCAGGGTGTAGCGAGAACATATAGGTGATGGGAATCCTGCACGTTTCTGGCAGACTGTCACTTTTCAGAGGAGAGGGGGATTTCTCTACACCCCACTGCACACAAATGCAAGCCCATCTCCAGCTGGGATGGCCAGGAAAGGGACTTGCCTTTTGGGAGGTGTCACACGTGGGCTCAGCTCGGTCACCTCGGGCATGGACCACGGAGGCTGTTTCCCTTGAGGATGTTGTGGGGTGGAAATACGCAGTAAATACGTTCTCCAGGTGATTAGC
Source organism: Eurypyga helias (assembly GCF_000690775.1). Taxonomy (NCBI): domain Eukaryota; kingdom Metazoa; phylum Chordata; class Aves; order Eurypygiformes; family Eurypygidae; genus Eurypyga; species Eurypyga helias. The sequence continues at coordinate 56,665 of NW_010254762.1, read as the reverse complement.
ATGTTCAGCGGGAACTACAACACAGCAGGGTTAGTAATGGGAGCAGGAGAAGGTTTCTGCAGTGCTTGCGTGCAGGGAAGTCCTCGGACGAGCAGGCAGGAGGAAAGGTGGGGACGAACAGGGACAGCAGAAGAGCAAGGACGTCCCTGTGTGCGAAGAGGGCTCTCTGAGGGGAGGGAAGAGGGAGAGACTGATGAGCCATGCTAAGGGAGAGAAAGGATTAATTAGACCAGGGAGGAAGGGGAAGCTTCACAGCTCAGGGATGTCAGAGGAGGGAGCCGTTCCAGGGTGGCAGCCCCAGGAGCCCTCCCACCCCATCCCTGCGGCACCCCGCACAACAATGCTGGCCCCTTCTGTCAGACAGGAGCCTCCAGCATTTTGGCTTGCTGGCCTACCTGCTCCGTGTTCACGTGTTCCTGGTAATTACCATTTTTCAGAACTATTTTGACTGTTAAAAAATGCTTTTTTAAAAAAATTAAGCTGATTAAAAGAGACTACTCATTAGCATAAGCTCCTTGCTGTTCAGCCCTCCTCCTAATTAAAAGCACTCATCTGTGGAGACCTCGATTCTCCCCTGTCCTCTGGGCTAGCTTTTTGGACATTTTTCCCTGGCAGTTTGCTTTATTTTGCCTCAGCTCCTTTTTTCCAGTTTCCTCTCCAGCAGCTTCCTGGCAAGGGTAGCGGATTCAGGCAGGTGGAGGCTTAGTACCAGATGAAAACCAGGAGGAAATTGTTGTTCCTCAAAGCATTGTCCTTTGTTTATTGCTGCTGGCTTGGGAGCAGAGCAGCGGCGTGTCGGCTCCTGGGTTTGCGGGAGATGCACCTCCTTGGGCAGTGATCTCCTCTGGTCTAAACAGCGTTGGGTGTGTTTGGACGGCGGATCGATAATGCAAACCCAGGGGTGCTGGTGGCTCTGCAGCAGCTGGTGCTTCTCCTCTCCTTCAGCAGTAAGCCAATTTCCCAGCGAGGGATCGGCTGCCGCTGTGTTGCAGGGAGGGCAGATTTTATGGAGGGATGCAGAGGTCCCAGCCACACAGAGACGTGATGGCTCTCCACATGTGTTGCCCCAGTACTCTGGAAAATTCCAAAGCAAATAACTATTTTCTATCTCTCTTAGTGTCTCCCAATGGTCCTAATTAAATAAAGCAGTCTCCTTCATTCCTTCCCTCAGTGCCACCCGTTTCCAAGCCGCTGCCACGGTTTAGCCCTGAAGTGGCACATTTATGCGCCCGCTGAGGACTCTTGCCCAGGGGAGCTCTGGAAACTGGCAGCAGAACTGGAGGGCCCTGCAAATCATACTCGACACCTTCTCAGCCTTGGCTATTAAAACCCTGAGGCAGGAATGGCATTTAAGCTGTCCCGCCTCAGTCTTGCTTGTCTGTGGGGGACCCAGCTCACTGCCTGGTGCGGAAGGAGATTTCTCCAGACAGCGGTGTTTAGAAGCCTATTCACTGCTAATAGCTTCCTGCGCTGTGAAACAATGGTGGACCTTGAACTACTCCAGCGTCGGTTTGCTTCCCTAAGGAAAATTTCCATGGTTCACCTGTGAAATACGGCAGATGACTGCAGTCAGCAAAAATCTGGTTTCTTCATTTAAGGAGCTCCGTCCTTGGGTACAGTCATGCATCACTTGGTGCCACTAATGAGGAGGGGGTTAAAGGCTCTGCTCGCAGGAATAGCTCGGACGTAAGTTTTTCCCAACTCAAGGCTGGTTGGCAGTGACCTTTAACCCACCACAGGAACACTAGGAGACAGCAGACCTTTTCCTTGTCCCTGTTTCCATCTCCTTCCCTCTATGCCAGGGCTGCAAAAGGGTTGGAGTAATTCTAGTTCACATGGGAGGAGTCTCCAGGTAACCGAGTCATTTGGCTTTATAGCACCTTTTTGCTCCTGGAGCAAGGTGTATGGAGCAGAGCTGGGATCAGGTTTGGCTTAATATCCCTGCTCCCCATGCTTTTTCAGTGTCCTTATGCTTAGCCCTGCAGGAGCTGACACAGCTATGGAAAAGTGAGATTGGTGTCTAATTTGCGTCATGCCTCAGCAGCTGTAGTCTGACTGCAGGCTCTTTCTTCCTAGGGTTCCTCTAAGAGCCAGAAAAGAAACGTTGATTTTCAAATCCCGGAGGGATTTGAGATGGCTGGCAGGTTAGATGTACTGGTGCTAATGGTCACCTCTTTCACATCAACTCTCCACTGGTGGAAGTCCATGGATTGTAATGAAGTGATGCCTGATTTACGATGACAGTCAGAAAAACGTCACTGTTTTCTTATTTCCTTCAGTGCTCTAAAATGGTCTGAAGGGGAGAGTGTCACAGTCGTGCGAGAGACTCCAGTGAAAAGAGCTGCCCTTGTGCATGGGCTCGTTACACTCCAGAACCCACCCTTTGCTGCACCACCCTCCTCCCCTGCCTTCTCATACGGTGTCTGTAAACCCCTTGCTCTGCTGCACATGCCCATCTCCTCCAAACCTGTGTGTGCCACGCTGGGGCCATCACTAGCTTTGCTTGTACAGGCTGGGGGGATGGTGTTGGCTCTCGTTTATACCATGGCACCTTGGAAGTAGCTTGACAGGAGTTTGTGGTACTGCAGCAGTCAGGCCCCAGGTATGTGTTCCGCCAAACCATAGCTGCTAAGTCACATTTAAAAGGTCAGGAACAATGTTCTCAGCTCTGGCTTTCTACCCTCCCCCCCGTGGATTTGCTCCACTTGCTTGACTGTCTTTTCAAAGCTGTCAGCCAGGCTAAGGTCTCGCCTGAAATTCTGAAATAACCCAAAGTGAATGGCCTGAATAGCCTGCAAAGGTCAAGGCAATGCCTCAGTTCTGGTGAAGGGCCAAAGTCGCCTGTGCTTTCGCTCAGTTGATTTGTTAACGCTACACCAAGACGAATTTGGCTTGAGGTTGTGACTCCACCTTCCCAATCAATAATCCAGCCTCACCTTTACCAAGAGGGTGCATGCTACTGTCCTGCTTTCATAGGAGGGAAACTGAGGCAGGGAGTCCAGAGCAGGAGCTGAACTTGTATTGAGCTCTCTGGGATGCCAAAGACTCCCTCTGGTATGTTGCTTTTCCCTAGCAGAGCTCCACAGAAGTATCCCACAAAAGAAGAGTGAGCATCGTTGTCCCCATTTTACAGTTATAAAAATCGAGCCATGTTGAACTCGATTGGGAAGGAGTTACCAGGGCAGCACAGTGTGTCCTCCAGAGCCACTCTGATGCCCTTTGGAGCCGGACCTGGCAAAGGCTGTAGTACTGTCTAGCTGAAATCCTGAAGGGAGGACAGGTCAGCCATCCATCCCTTTGCACCGTGGCAGTAGCCACACCGCACATACGGATGAATAAGAGAAGGTGAGACAGAAGGTGGGGAAAAGCTTTCATGGAGGGGAGGTGGTCTCACTCTTCCCCAGTCCCATCAGCGCTCTGCGCATGGTGGCTCTGGCATCCCTACGCCGAAGTGGGGACAAAGCACGTGCGCTCACCTGTCTCCCCCTAGGGCAGGTGTGGCTGCTGAGTTTGTGAGAGGGAGAATTCCTGTCACGAGCAGGTGTGCCAGGTGCCATGTGCCCATCAACCCTGGCAGAATCAGTAGCATCTTCATGGCGGGTCTTGCCGGTACAACCCCAGAATTAAGAGGTGAAGGTCATGTGGCAACAAGGTCCTTCTTCCCACCACAGGTGATAGGTGGGTCCTACTGCTCAAAATCTGACTTAATTTTGACCTGGAGACAGCAGAGGCTTTTCTGGGCCAACAGGCAGGACTTTGCTCTTGAGTTTGGCCACTGTCTTTGTTTTGCTGTGAAACCACGTTGCTGTGACCTTACAGAGGCTGGGTGGGAGGGCCGGTCCTAGGAACCTGGGTTCTAGGTGGGTTTGCAAAAAGTCTGCAACATGCCGTCACGGTGATGAGGTGCTCCGGAGGGGAACAGGAGAATGGAGGGGCAGTGCTGTTGTGGAAAGCTTCAGAGGTTTTTACAGATCAGGAGTTTTAAATTGAGGCCAGGGTAACATCAAAGTTCTATCGGGTCTTGGTTGTTTCAGATCTTACGCGAACTTCCCAGGTACTGCTGCTTTTTCTCACAGCAGCACCACTTCCTCCTGACCCAGGGCACTTAAATACTCAAATATTAACCTAGAACACACACATATTTGTAGATAGGTAGCTCATCTGTAGAAGGAGATTTATTGTTTGCTTTCTAGAGTCAGCAATCCCCATGGGCATCCATGTAGTACCCTTGGGGAGCTGTGATGGATGGAAAAGTAGGTTAATCTGCAGTGAGGCAGTCTGTACATAGGAAACTTAGGAAGTTCCCAAACGGGAATGGCTGAAAAGCAGTGGGTGCTACAGGATAGGTGGGTAGATGCTCTTAACCCGATAGTTTTGAATAGATTGTCCGTTTCCTATTCCCTCATCTCCTAAATTCCTACATACTAGGAGTAAGGAAATGAGATCTGCATAACAGTGGTAAAATTCAAAATAATTTCCAAAGGTGGATTTTGATCTAGATCCAAACAATTTGGGTCCATCCTGAGAAAGCTCCTCTCTTCTGTCCAAGACTTGCTGAAATGCTCCAGTTTCTGCTAGGCTTTCAGTTCCTCTCCCTCTGCTTTCAGCAAGGCTGCCTGCTTCCTCTGCTGGCAGGGGTACCTCCATCCCTTGTACAGGTTATTTACCATCCTTCTGCTGTCAGCTCCCTCTGACCTCCGCCTACAGAGGAGTGAGAATCCTTTGAGGGATACAGAGAGTTAAGCAGTGAGCGGGGAAGTCACCTGGGTTACAAAGGAGGGAGAGACCAACTTTGTGAGGAGTCTGCCCTGTCCGGGATCTGGGTGTTTTCCTTAAAGAAAACCCCAGACGCAAACCAAAACAAAAAGCCTGACATCAGATCTAATTAATAATAATAGAAAAGCCAATTTCACAGCCCATTACCCCTCACAGCCAGGTGGGGGGTAGGAAGGTGAGGAGGAGGAGGGACTTGAACAAACATGGGCGGGTGTGTTTGTGGACCTCATGGAAGAGATGGGGCGATGGTGACTCACAGAGGTTCCCTGCCAGACGTACAGCTTTAGGCTCCATTAACCCAGAACCCAACAGAAGGTACCATAGCCAAGGGGAGAATCTTTAAAAATGCCGACAGCATCATTTTGCTTCATTAGCAGGGCTCCTGCATGCCTCCTCCTCTCTTTGCTGCTGCCACGACCCCCTCCCCTTCATGCCCCCTCCTTTCCCTCTCTTTCCGTTTCGTTTAACTGAAGGCAATTCATCTCGTTTTAATTAATTTTTACTTGCAGCGTTATCACCCCAAGTATAAAGGCAAAAAGTTGTTTTTTTTAATTACAAAGCTAACGGCATTAATTACCAGTACAGTAAATGCATCAACGCACGGGAGCCAAGTGGCATTCGGAGGCACTGAGGCAGCGAGCAGCCGTGACAGCTGCAAAGGGTTTTGGGTTGTGGGTTTTTTTTTTTTTCTTTCTTTTCTGTTTAACATCCTTGCCACAGAAGAGCCTCAGTTTGGAAAAAACCAGCCTGACATTTCCTAAAGCACAAGTCAGCTCCATCCACCCACTGGGATATAGCATCTGGAAGGGATACAACGGAGAACCCTTAAATTTTGGGGCTGGAAGGCACAGGAGGAGACCACTTAGTCCATCCCTTGCCCCAGGGCAGATGTCAGTAGACCTGTTTCTTTGTTGATGGATATTTGATAATCGAAAGACTTAAAGGAATGCACATTTTTGCTAGTGAATGTTCCCCTCTCCCAATATGCATCGAGAGTCCAACTGGTTGGGTAGCTCAGCCTAATTTCACCGTTTCCTAAATCGATCCTTGTGGTATGGATTATTTGCAGAGCTTGGAGGAGCTGAGCAAGTGGAGATGAGTTAGGACAGAACCATAGGAAGCTGACCTCTGTCCAGCCACGGCACATGAACCCAGCTCTGGGAGGTGAAGGTGACCTTGTACTTCATCTCTGAATGCCCTGTACCCTGAGGACAGACCGCAAAGCATAAACCCAAGTATTTTGTGTTGGAAAGAAGGGGTGGGTGATTCTACAGGGGCAGCGTTTTCTTCTCAGGCTCACAGTGGTACGGAAGAGGCATGTGAGGACTGTGATAATGAGCTTGGGTGAAAGTCTCCTCGTAAGCATAAGGAGTGGGCTACCTCCGTGTCCTTGCAGAGGTGTATGGGGCCTGATGTGCTGATATGTGGTCGTGTGCCCTGAGATGAGGCCGGGCTGATTGACAAAATGCATGCCATCCCCACAGGTGTTTGCCTTACCTTACTGCTTTCATCTGAGAGCTTTTGTGTTGGCAACGGGCCTCGAGTTTAGTTCTAGCTGATAAACTGTGGTTCAGCCCGTTACTGAGATAAAGCAGAGGATACGGTAATGCATGGGGATTGACTCAGATGATGTGATGGAAAAGTCTGTGACTTCTGACATGTAATTAAGGGAAAATTAAGATCTGATTCAGTGTTCCCATACTGAAAACTCAGAAACTGAGACCCTGTGGCTAAGGAAGGGAAATAAAATGTCAAATCTGGGAGGAGAATGTGGGAGAAGTCCCACATCAAGTAGAAACCACATCATTGTAGGGATTATTTTTTTTTTCCTTTAAAAGCATATTCGCTTCTCAAAAAAAGGGTTCAAAAAATCTGGGGTGTTTTGTACATGTCCTACCATATGAAGGAGCCCTTACTGACAGGGGAAGGCCGTCCAGAGAAGAAATAGCTGTGCCTCTGTCGAATGTGTGCAGACATAAGGATTCTGGCTGGGCAAACGGGTACCGAGGGAACTTGCTTTCTGAGAGAACTGGGCTTGGAGAGTGAGGTGTGAGCGGCTTTGACAGCGGTACAAGGGCTCTTGGCTGTCCATCTTGGGCTGTTAGGAGGAATCTGACCTGGTACCGTTATTTTCTTCTGAGTGATCTGAGAGGAAGATGCAGAATCAGTTGGGAGGAAGGGAGGGGGAAGCTTGGATGTGCCTGTGTTGCAGTGGTGCTTGCAGTGTGAAGGAGGGGCTTTGCCTTCGCCAGGCAACGAGTAACCTTTGGAGGAAAGGAAGGTAGAGGAGAGGCACCTCTGCAGTGGAATGGGACCAGGGAAGATGGTGCCGTGTGTGAAGAGAATTGCTTCTGTTACTCCGTTATTTCCATTTTTTCAGGGATAAAACAGGAGGTGCTAAGGAGCAGGAGGGGCCAGACCCAAAACTCAGACGGGCTTCCTAGGCCTCATTTTGCTTTGGCCTGTTTCTGGCTAAAACCTTGTCTGTTCCTGCCATGGTGACCTCCACTAAGTTGTAAAAGAGGTCTCATTCTGACCCTCGCTGAAAGGATGGGAGGAGATGTGTTTGTATGGCCTTGCCTTTCAGTAACCTACAGCCAGAGCCTGGCGGTAGAAGGACAGCAAGAAGGAGCAATAATGACCCTAATAGAGCGTTGTCTACCATTTTCTTATCCCAACCAGAAATTCCGTGGTGCAGACATCAAAAAAGGACTTAAAAAAAAAAAAAAAAAAGAAGAAACTTAGAAACAACCTGAAGGGAAAAAGTTATGAAATTAAACCCCAAAGAACCAGCAGGGAAAGTGCTTTAAAAAAAAATCCCTTATTAGAGTCACAGGAGGTAGCACCATAGCCCCAAATGAAAAATCAAAATAAAAACCTGGAAGCAAAAAGGTAAGAGAAACTGGTGCACTTAAATGCCACGTTATGTGGGTTTATTCATGTCAGAGAAAGAATCCTTTAAAAATTGGATATTCTGCCCAAGTGATGCTAATAGGATGGAACACAAAATGCAGCACTGAGATGTAAAATAGAGATTAAGAAAAAATTTGAAGAACAAACAGCCAAAGATAACCAATAATAATAAATTCTTTACGTACCAAGAGTAGGCAGCCCCAGGGAGAGTCAGTTAAGGAGGTAATCAGGATGGATAGAGATTGCAGAAAAGACTTGGTCATTACTAGAGAGGAGAAGAGAAGCATGCATGCCCCTGTGTGCATTTTGT
>NW_010254762.1:36661-48635 GCF_000690775.1 Eurypyga helias | reverse complement strand
AGGGAAAAGAAGATGACACTGTCCTCGGGTAATGTGTGAGTAATAATAAGACTGTGTGCAAAATGGGGCTGTAACAGATCTCCAAGTTATGGCAAAGGGATTCTGTGTTGGCAGGTCCCGAATTTGACTTGCGGCTCTCCATAGAAGATTTTGTATTTCCTCGACCTCACCCTAGTACCATCATATATTCTGGGGGAAGAAGCAACCTGAAAAGAGTAAGTAGGTATGAAATGAGAACACATAGGACTAGAGGAAGACTGCTACAAGAAGACATCCCTTATTAGATTCACAGGAGGTCATACCATATTCCCAGATTAAAATTAAAATCAAAACCTGGAAATGAAAAGGAGATAGGGACAAGTGCAGTTAAATGCCAAATGGCATGGGTGTATTCACATAGGAAAAAAAAAAAGAAAGAAAAATAAAGATCATCACAGGGGAACAGAGTGCCCTATTCTTTTTTTTTTTTTTTTTAATGATCAGATGTTCATTTGTACTATCTTAATCACTCCTGGTATTCCCCTTTAATTGCCTCTGTTAATTCTTTCTTCTCTGAAACATTCACTTTTTGTCACTCACATTAGACTTGAGGCTGATTTGTGGTTTTCTTCTGTTGTCATTTCCAAAATGAGAGGCATTGCTCTGTCACCCTCTAGTCCAGGAGCCAAGCATGGCTTCTGCCCAGCATCCCCACGTGCAAACCACTGGGAGTGCGGGTTTCAGGTCCAATGGAGGAGCAGAAATGGGTCAGGAAATAGATGTTAGAGATTGGAGTCTAAGGAGTTACATTAACATATTACTCTCAGTGCTCCAAAACATGTCTTTCTTCACTGGTTCCTTTCTTACCTCAAAATATTTTTGTGAGCCCCCTTGGTTTTCTGGCCTACCTCACCTCACTTTCAGCCTAGTCCCTAGATTGTCCCTCTCCTCTGTCCCCTTCGCTGTCCTCCCCTCCTCCAGCTCGTGCCTGTGATCTGCATACCAGTCACCTTCCCACTTCGGTTCCACATCCTTCTCCCTTTTGCATTTATTTATTTATTTATCTTCCCCAGGGATGGAAATGGGGAAAAAATAAAAATAAATATGCAAATGAAAGCGAAAAAAACTGAGAGAAATTTAATTAAAATGTGTGTGTTTCTTTCCCTTTGAGTGCTTTAGGGTGGAATAGCAAATTGTTAAAAAAGAGAGCACTCAGAATAAGGTTAAAGAGCTGAAAACTGATTACATGCAATTGAAAATGAAAGTAGAGAGGGGGTGGTGGAGATGCAGCATATTGAGATAGGTAAAAGGCTCAGGGAGACTCTTGCTGGAGATGGGGCATTTTTCACCGTGAGTTACAGCCACGCAGGCAATGCACGCAAGGTCTGTAACGGGGTTTCAGACACTTTGCATCAGGAGAGAGGCAGGCAGGAAAGCATTTTACTCTGAAGAGCAATCTGGAGAGGGCACCTTGTAGATGAGAGCTGAAGAGAAAACAGGCTGGGAAAGGATGGAGGGATGGGGGAGAGCGATCCACTTCATCCCAGCCTGGTTTGTGCCATACCCCAGCAGAGGGCAGTACTTCTAGAGTGCTTGAGGGCGGGGGGGAGAGCAAGAAATAAATAAAATAGGCTCATGCTGTATGCAGGGTCTGCAGTCATCGCTTCTGAGCTTGATCAAAGCCATAGGTCTACGCGTCTGCGTCAACGAGAAGGAGAGGTGGTTGGGCTGCGGAGCTGTGCTTTCAGCTTACTAAAGATGCCAGGACGAAAGCAAAGTTTGGGGTGGGGATTGAAGTTCCCCAGCCTTAGAGGTGTATTTGGACTGCAGTGGTCTGGCTAGGGTCCACATCTGACTGACCCCTGGATGTTCACAGCGTGTTCTAGCAGCTTCCTAAAATAATAGAGCTTCCTCAGACTGCACACAGGTTCTTCAGGTGTAAACCCCATCTTCCCCATAGACACGATACAGCATCATCAGGACCAGCAATAGTTTTGTGCACAAGGGGTGAGAATTTGTATGTTATGGGGCCTCATTCCAGATCGCTGTTTTTCCAGTGCATCTTCTTCATTCCGCTCTCATTCCAACATGGGAATCGTTTCTTGGCAGCCTGTTTTTGTAATTAAACACAGCCTTTGAAAGACCACGTCCCCACTTGTGCCCTACCTCGCTTCCAGCCTGCCAAAGCCTCTTCATTACTCAGAGCCCGTGGGACACCTCGTGAATTTGATTTTCAAGCCGGTGACGTATAAACCGCAGGCCTGACCCAGTGCAGGCACTGGAGGGGCACGTTCCTAGCAGCGCTCTCTTGGAGCCATTGCTGCCTTCTCTCTGGGCTGAGGCAAAGCCCGAGCCCTCCTTCTCTTGCTTTGGCTGCCAGCACGTGTATTGCAGCACGTGCGGGAGGCACTGTTTTGGTGCGGCTCCTGCACTTCTGTGCCTTGGCTGGACGAGGGGAGGAGGGTGCTGGAGGCAGCTATTGAAGTTTGTACCTCATAGGCAGTTTGAATGGTGTCTGGCAGAGTTTCCATCCTAAATAGCCATCCCACCCAAGTTCCCGATCCTGACTAATCCTCATACTGTCTGAATCCTCAAGGATCTCTCCCATGAGGGACTTAGTGGAAAAGACAGACTGCTCCTGCCTACGCCAGCCTGGCAGGGATTGATGTTGAAGCTTTTATAAGCCACCGAGGGTAGGTCTCCCTTTCTGCCCACAGATATTAAGGGTCCAATTTTCCCTTCTATTTCCCAGGCCTGTTAGAGTGAAAGAGAGAAGAGAAGTCTCCTTGCTATGATGCAGAGTGATTGCTGCCATTTGACATTCACATTTATCTGCTTGGTCTTTTCATTATCTCCCTCCCATTTGTTTCTGCTCATTCTCAAGTGTCTGCTGATCCTCTCCCTTCCTCCGAGACTGGCTGTTGTTAAAACTCCTCCGCTTACCTGCTCTGTATATCTTGACTTATCCGCTTGGTTCACGTCTCCGTTCATTGATTTTTCATACCCAGCTGCTAAATGAGCGCTGTTTGCACCTCTTCCACAAGCATCTTCTGCTTTGCTACTGCAAATTCCTCTGTACTCCGACTAAAACAGTGCAGCTTCTCATTACATGCAGCAGAGCCAGCAGGCTTCCGATTTTTCTTACTTCTGCCTATGCGCTGGTGGTTTTATTTCAGTCAAGAGGTCGCACCAATGCTGACTTTTACTAGAGAGATGTTTCCCTAACTTCAAGCCTGGTTTATCAGTCAGGATACACGGCTCATTTTTCCCAGGTGCCCCAGACCAGGAATAGCCTCTGGCTGTTACATAGCTTTTCAACAAACTGTGTCAAGAAGCAGCAAAATCCTGCCTCCGGGAACATGTTCCCTTTCTTCGTTTTATTCTGTATTGTTACAATCTCGGTTAGTGTCTCAGTTGCATATAGACAGGCACAAGCTGCAAATTCAGGTCAGAAATTCATGGATGTTTGTATCCCAAGGGCTTGTTTGCCTTGAGCTTTTTGTACCACGGCAACGATATAAATATATGAGGGATAAGCGACAAATGCCTTCGTAGGAGTATGACTGTGCCCACATTTGAGGGTTATTCCATAGCATTCAAAGCTGCTTTCATAGTGCCAAACCCAGGAAGTCGGCGTGTAAACCTAAGTGCTACGGAATTCAGCCTCTGGTACAGGCACACACACCCAGAGCCAACGTCCAGCTTACGGTTTTTATCCTATTTGTATCCACAGAGGTATCAATCCCTCATTTCCTTTCCATGAAATCAGTGCTGTTTCTGTTAACTTCAGCATAAATCTTCAGCTTTAACCGGGCCTGCTGTCTGGGGGAAGAGAGGGAATAATAAAACCACGAGACACAAAACAGAATTCATGATCTGCACAGAACTTCTGTAAAATTGGACTATGAAAAACAAGGTGTGAAGACATTGTAGGTAGGGTAAGAAACGTCCAGAACTGATGCTGAAAATTCAGACCTCCCTGTCAGCCTGCTGTGTGTTTGGAAATCTTTGAGGCCATTAGCTTTTTGGGGCAGGAAAATGGTTTCATTGCCTTGTGCAAGTGAGACACTATTTAATTTCTAAAGGGCAGGGGGGTGGTTTACAGGAGAGTGTCCTTTGCTTGTGCTGACTAAACCCAGCATATTCTTGTCGTTGTGGGAACCTTGTGGTTCTGCAGGTTTTCTGAAATCAATTGCTCTGCCATGAGAATCCCTGTATCTACTCCCAGTCAAGACAGAAGTGTTGGGAGAACAGTCTTTTGAGAGTATCTAGGAAGCCCAGCACCTAATACTCACTTATGGATTCAGAAAGCCACTGACATGTGAACTAAAAAAGTAATCAAATCCTTAAACTATCAGGACTGGTCTGTAGAATAGGAGATCCAAGAGGAATCAGTTTGTCCGGGCTTAGATTTTGCCGTGCTCTCCCCTCTGTTGGTGGTGATGCCAGGCAAAGGGCAAGTCGCTGTGCCCAAGGTGTGCAGCTATCGTGCCTGTTTGCTTTCTCGGTTTTTGAGTGACAGCTCACCCATCCAGGATCCTCTGAAAGGTTCTGGAGCAGACAGCCCCTGGATTAAAAACCTCCTTGGCGGAGAGTTACGATTGGAAACGGCACCAGAGGGCAGTGAAAACCCTGTGTGTGCGGGTGTCTGGGGGCCGCAGGGGTGGGAAAAGCTCCCCAGGAGGAAGCAGGGAGGTGGGAGTGGAGCCTGCAGGGCTGCTCATCCCAGAACCGGTCCTCAGCTTTGCTTTCCCAACTGCGAAAGGCTGGCAGCGTGCATATGTCGCTCTTAATCTTCCTTTTGCATCCCTGGTTTTGCAGTTGTCAGAGCGCCGTATTATGCAAATTGGAATTAAGCAATTAAGGCGATAATGTTTCCCTTGAAGAGTTTGACAAGGCAGAAGGAACACAGACTGCTTTTCAGACAAGCTTTTGGTTGCATATTCACCTAAAAACAAAAGCAAGAAGATGGACAGCCTCACACACACACCCCAGCTTTGTGACCAAGCCACCCTCCTCATGGGTCCCTCCTTCTTACTTGTCCCATAGCACCGCTAAGGTTGTGGGGCAGAGTGGCTGCTCCCTTGCCCCCCATCAGCACACCAGACTCAGAGGAAGGGGCTGCCACAGCCCTGTGATGAATTTGCATCTTACACAGATGTGTAAAGGTGTAGCTCAGCACCGTGCTGTGCTTAGGGCTTTTGTCACCAGCCTGGTGGTGGCACTTTCACAGCTTCGCAGTGCTGGCGTGCGGGGATGAGGATGGGTGTAGTTGCTGTCGGTCACTGAGAGATAGAAGTTCAGAGCTGCTCTTTCTTGAGAGTTTTATGACTTCGTGACTTTGCCAGCATCTGGAGCGAGTTCTTCCCGTCATGCCCACAGTTAAAGGTCCTCTTGCTCTAAAAGAGGAATTTCCAATCTTCCTTCGTTTAGACTTGCAGTGAGTTTGTGAAAGAGGAGGGGGTTATACTGTTGAACTGTTTTGCCCTGGCAGTGATTTGTACATCACCATCAAAGATGGGCTATACTGGAGCTACAGATCTCAACTGTCTTGGAAACCTAGGTGCTGGGAAGCTGGGCTGATGTCTGGGGATTCATGCTGGTGGTGCCTCTGCACTTCACCTCTGTTCAGTTGCGGTAGTGCCTTCGCAAGCAGTTGATAAGATGTAAAATCTGCTTTGAACCTATAATTATGGTAAGGATCAGACCCTGAGGGTATAAATGTAGGGATTTGGCAAAATAACATCGTTGAAATAAGCTTCACCCTGTGTTTTTTCACAAGTTGTGCTTCCTTTCCTTGGGATGTGGTCGGTCACCCTTGCCTTGAACTTGCTTAGCTCTTGACACAACCTTAGCATTTCCTGCATTTCCTCCAGGCCCCGGGAGGGAAAGCAGCAGAGGCTGGGGAGGTACTGAATGGTTGCCAGGCAAGAGGCAGAGGGCCTGGTTCACTGCTGCTCCATTACACGCAGAGAGTCATGGTGGCATAAAATGATGAATCAGAGGCGGTGACTCAGGCTCCGGTGCTCTAAATAGTCAGCAGAAGTGGCAGGCAAAGCCCCAAGCGACACTAATGACTGAGGGGAGTGAAGAAAGTGTGTGGCTTAATGGGGTGTATTCCCCAGTTCTCATGGGCACCCAGGGAAGCATTACCAGATAGAGGTAATTGGGTGATCTGGCTGTGTAACAGAGCAGTCTCCTACACCGAGGTTCAGCGTAAACCCTTTCCCCAGTTGTATGAGCTAAAGTGAAGGAAGGCCTGCTCAGAGCAGATTGCTGGAAAATGAGAGGGTGTTGTGGGGATGGATAACCCCTTTACCCTGAGTATACTTCACTGCCCATTTTCAGAAAAAGGATTAGGGAGGCCCTTTTTCCAAGCCAGCAGGGCTGATCTTAAGCTAAGTTGCTAGGTAGGGCTGTAATGAGATAATTCTGCCGGTCTGAGACAACTCTTTGCTTATATAAAGTAGCATTCATGTGGAAGCAAAGTTGTCCCCGTCGGCACCCATGTCCAAAGCTGCTCTTTATATCTCCATCTCGCCTGGTCACCTCCCTGTGAGGTCAGCTGAGCTTATTCTCAGCGGCAGTTGTTTGGCCTGAATTAGTGCTCAAGGAAGCATTGGCTCAATCGATCCAGATAACTCTATCTAGCCTTTGTTTAAATAAGGCCACGGGTTCCCACCAGCTCTGCATCATTTATCTGCTGTGGAGTTCAGCAGCCAAGCTCTGTTTGTAGAGGTACGAAATAACAAACAAAAAGGAGAATTAAAAAAAAAATCCCAGAACAACTGAAGGTAAATGCCCATTTGTGCTTCCATTCAGGACAGCTACAGGAAATATTTTGTGGCTGCTATCTGGCCTTGGTCCCCTTCATCTCTTCCCCTTGCTTGCCTTTAACTGTTCCCTCTGGCCACACTTAGTGGCTGTTCCACACTGATTTGCCGTTCAAGCAGCTTACCAAGCCCTGGTTCTGACGGCGACTGCTCTTTTCATCCCACTAGCTGAGGGTTGCAACACATTCCTCTCCCTCCCTTCCTCCTCAGAGAAGCTCCGGACACTTTGCCGGATGTTTTAATGAGCTTGTGTTTTCGCAAAAGGCCAGATCTGATCGTGACTTGAATGGTAGCTGCCAAACAGACAGAGCTTTGAGTTTCAAACTCAGCAAGAAAATGACTTTGCCTCCCATCAGAGCAGCTTGTGTACTTCAGAGGCTCAGTCATTATGAGCAATTTCTATTAAGAGCTGAGTACCTTTCGTGTTCCTTGGGAGCAAAGGATGCTCTCAGGGTCTGCTCAGCACCGTTGAGGATTGAGCCTTCTGTGTGTTTTGAACTAGCATCAGCAGAGATTACACAAGCATGCTGGGAAGAACGTGACTCCAGTTGCAATCCCTGAAGCCTTTTTTGTTGTTCTTGTTTCTGCTGGATTGCTAGGTATTCCCTCTCCCTTATTAATATATTTATCTAACAAAAAGTTGCATTTTGTACTCTCCTGAAAAGGATTTTTCTATTTTCTGTGTGCCGGGCAGACCTTTTCTGGGTGCTGTGCTTCCCACCATGGACTGTAAGCATTCAAAGGGTAAACACCATGAAGGACATGAGTTTCTTATAAGGGGTGCCAAGCTGTGCAGTTGGAAGACATGAGGTGTCATTCCAGAAGGAAGATATGCTGAAGTGCCCTGATGATGCGATTGGCTCGGGTCCTGGTAGCGGAGCAGGTCTTCAAGAGGGGAGAGAGAGCTCTCTTTTTCACGAGAAGCAGTGTCAGTGGATATGGTGAGATGTGGCAAGGGAACCTTGTGAACGAACAGGTGGGACATTTTCTGTCTCAGAGGACAGGGAAACGCAATCCAGTCCTTCTGCAACTTCCACAACCGCAGCACCTGGGCACTCACGAGGAGAATTTGGATGTAGTGTGCTCTCCTGGTGTACACCAGAAGTTAGTCCAACAAACAGCTCTGGGAGAAGGCAGTGTCAGTGAATGCTCCCAAATACCACTGTTGTCCTGGCAAGGTCTATTGACAAGCCCATGGACTTCTGAAGAACTGAGGATAATTAGGACATTGTGCTGCAGCCCAGGAGGAGGAGAGATTTCTTCTCCCTCACTCCATGTCCCATGTCCCACAGCTGAAACCGCAGCTTATGGCTGCCACAGCCTACAAAGTGACTGGAAGCCAAGTAGCTGAGCAGAGGAGAGGAACAAACCCTGCCAAGTTTATCTGCTGCCTGATTAGTGTGTCATGGGCAGTGCTTGCAGAAAACTCGCAGAGGCTCGAGGCCTGCGATAGGCATAAGGTGTATGTACAGAGGTACAGCTGTGCAAGGCCAGAGCCCTGGAAAGGGCTGGAGTGGCAGGGAAGTCAGTGAAGCTACAAGAGACATCTTCAGGAAAGAAGGCAGTACCGAAAACAGGAAGGAAGCGCCATGAGATGAGGAGGGTTAAACCTCAGCACAAAGCCAGTTGAGAACAAACCTTGACCTATAACCTCAGGAAATGGTATTTTATCACAGTGGCTCAAAACTATCGACCACTTGGCCCCCACTGCAAGCAGAAGACTCTCTTTACACTGCGGTCTGTCTGGAGTGTGCCCACCAAAATCCCTGGAACAGGCATTATGGTCTGTCTACAGCTAAATGCATCTAAATCTCATTGAGCTTGAAAGTGGCTGGCAGGTGGGTGAATACTCAGGGAAGGTATCATGCATGCTTCACCTTTTCTTCTAGTCTTCCCTTGGCATCAGTTTTTGGTCACGATGGGAGGCAAGACACAAGACTACACAGACTATTTGTTTAACCTGTACAACAGCTTTTCTGTTCTGTGCTATGTCAGGCTTTATTTCCGTAGGCCCCTGGAAAGCAAATGGATCTTTGATCCCTGTTCACATCAACAGGGATGTCATCAATGCCTTTCACCCCCACTCCACACCCCCAGGGATAAAGTAACTTCCAATCACATTTGAAGCCATTGAAGCTTGAAATCCACAATCTAAGTTTTGGCTTTCGTATGACCTGGGCCATGCCTGACACCTCGCTCCACTCTGGTGTCCCATCCCATGCACAATCATTTTATCCACATAAAGGCAGTAAAGGTGAGGAAAGTATAGCTTTCTCATACTCTTCTGGTAGCCCTTTTCACTTGGCCGCAGCAAATGATGATACTAACCGAAAGACTGAAGATTTTGGTTCCTCACCTTTGATGTTTTTCACCTAGTCTTTGATTGCAGCTTCATCTAACCAGGCAAATCTTCTCTCTAGCCCATTTCTCACCTTGTATGAAGTATTTTGATCACCCTCTGATCCACTTTACCTCCTGCCGAAAAACTCTTAGGTTTTTGTTCTTACCACATCTCTGGAATAGCATGGGTCACTCCTGTTTTGCAAGAAAGAAACCAGAGCAAAGGAACCAAAGTAACCTGTCCAAGCTTGTATACAAAGTCAGTAGCAGAGCCAAGCCCTGATCATGCAGCCTCAAGGCCTACATTCGTGTTTCTCTCCTGAAAAAAATCCATGGCCCCTACAGCCTTCCCCAGCATCCACTGAAGTATGCCTGCTATCAACAGTTCCTCTAGCACAAAGCATTTGAACCCATGCACCAGGAAAGTAGAGTGGCCCCATTTATTTCCATTAAAATGCAGGCACATGCTGTTTATCTCCCTCTGGGAACAAGCCGCGAAGAGTTTTAGCGTCAGGGAAAATAGAAATAGTAATAATAATAATAATAACAACAACGATAATAATAAGAAGAAAACCCCCTAAGTGTCAACTCCACATTTTCTGGGGCCTGGTTAAGTTCTCTGGAGCGTAGCACTCCATCACTTTTCTCAGCAGGGTATAATTAGTCATAACTTGAAGGTTTTATCTCTGGGCTTCCTGTACTAAAAAGGAGAAAGGAGGTAAATCTTGTATTCCATGGGAGTATAGATGTTTAATTAAGTATCACATTTAATTGTTCCAGACTCCTGCTTGACAGTTTCTGAGTTCTGAAAATTTTGTCTCTTCCCCCCCCCTTTTTTTTAATCGGAATTGAAAAGATAAAAGATGTCTGACACATAAATGCCATCCATCCCATGTCTCCCTCTCTGCTTTGGAATGACCTGTGATCCAGGGCCGGTACCCAGGTCCTGCCGGCATGCATTTGCATGGTAGGTGCACTCTGCATTTCCACCCCAATCTTGGTGGTGACGAGTGCCTCCCTCTGTCCTGCTTCCAGTGGTCTTTCCTGTCATCTTAAGTCCAACCTGACTGGTGTTTGCCCTGTGGCACTTATAGTTGGGTCCCTCCTCTTTCTTTCTTCCTCTTCCTTTAGGACTGGGGAAAGAAGGGCAAATTGCACCTTGGAATAATAAATGTTCTGGGCCTTTCTTACCCCTCCTTTCATCCAAAGACCTCAGATCTCTTGCACCTTGCAAGAATTAATAATGTAAGGCTTGCTCTTCCTCTGTGAGGCTGACCAGTTTTATTATCACTGTAGTGAAATTAGCAGTCTCTTTGAAGTCTACTTAGTCGACTCTCGGACTGGGAGACCTTGCATACAGCAACACAGTCAGGAACTAGAAAACCAGAGGGATCGGGCAGAGCCCAGTAGCCTCAACACAGAAGCTGCCGATCCATTGATCGCACCCCAGTCATTCCCATCTGTGCTGCCAGAGTCCCATTTCCCCTGGCTGTTGGGGAGACAGCAGTGCGGTTAGAAGGGGTTCACCCAGAGGAGTATCTGCCCTGGGTGTGCTAACCCTCTTGCCTTCACCAGTCATCATTGCAGGAGTTCCTCTGGAGAGGGAGGAGCTGGGGTTGCCCATGGGTCTCGTGGCAACACGTTCACCTCAGCCACCGCCAGCCACGCGCCAGGTGCTGAGCAGACCCAGCTCTGTATCTCACTCCGTACAACGGGCCTTGAGACCTCGCAGGAATGTTGCCGGGGTAGAGGTCCAGTAAGTCTCAGGCTGGTAAAGGGTGAAATTTGGACTCTGTCTTGCACTCTGGAAGGTGTCATTTCCAGAAGGGTGAGAGCAGATAGCTCCCCTCCAACTCCACTTGACACAATGAGCAGTGAGATGGCACAGCTTGGCCTCTGCTGGGGTCTGAACTTCTTGTCTGGACACAAACAGGGCCAGAAGTCCGTGCTGGCGTGTGAGGCTGTGTTGTGCACCTTTTGCTGGGGAGAGCCACTGCAGCAAGGCACAAGGCTACTGGTGGAAACGGGGTCTGCGTAAAACTCCTCTTTGACCAAGCCCAAGAAGCTTCAAAGGAGGCAGGCCTGACATTTACATGTACTAGATAGAAAGATCACAGATAATAAGCCCTGTGTGTGCGTGAGACAATTCTGCTGAATCTCATCCTCAACAGCAGTTTCTCCACTGGAGTTGTTTCCTGGGGCTGTCAGAACTATGACAGAAAGAGAATAATGTGGTGATTTGGCTTCCTTGTCTTTCTGCTCCTTTCTCAAGAATAAAAGGCAGTTCTGGGTTGTTTTCCCACCTCTCTATTGCAACTTCTACATACAGCACAGCACCTTTTCTGAGGTGCATTTATCCCATCCCAGTGCCAAAATCGTCCGAGGAGTCCAGGCTCCTGTTGCCTCTGATTGAGTTTCCATGCCTTGGTTATAGCTCCAAGAGACTGAGATGAGCCAGCATCCCAACCTGACTGGAGTAAAGTGCATTTTAGTCTCTTTGGAGCATCTCACAGTGGCAGATACTACCATGACTTGCTGGAGCACGGCCTCTGCTCTCTTCAACAGGGCAGAGGGAGACCTGGTAATGCCATGGCCACAGCAGCTCTCCAGTTCAAATGTGAGATGGGGAACTGTGG
Source organism: Eurypyga helias (assembly GCF_000690775.1). Classification (NCBI taxonomy): domain Eukaryota; kingdom Metazoa; phylum Chordata; class Aves; order Eurypygiformes; family Eurypygidae; genus Eurypyga; species Eurypyga helias. The sequence continues at coordinate 36,847 of NW_010254762.1, read as the reverse complement.
GAGGAGACCACAACAGGAGAGGCATGATAGGAAAGCACAGGGAGGTGAAAGAGAGAGAGACAGCAGTTTTAAAAAAAAAAAGAAAAAAACCAAACACAAAAAACCCAGAAAGATAAAGAGTGACTTGAAGACTTTACTCTTCATTTATAAAAGGCTTCATCTATCAACTGGATTGCCTTAATGTGT
>NW_010254762.1:20246-36627 GCF_000690775.1 Eurypyga helias | reverse complement strand
TTTCCTTTGGTTTCCTTCTTTGATACTGTCACATGTTCTTCATTTTCCAGCACGTTGCATTCATTCTTTGCCTTTAAACTCCAAGGATTAAAGCAACTGGATAAAATAAATAAATAAATGGAATTAAAAGAGGCTGACATTTCATGCTGTTGTCGGCAGCCTTTGATTTTCTTCCAGAACAAGATCATTACTTTTCTCTCCATCTTTGAAAAAAAAGAGATGGACAGACTCCTCTTCTTATAAATTCATTTATCACTTGTGGGCTGTTGTAGGTGTGGCAAGAACTTGAGGAACAAGAGACTCATGTCTACAGTACAGGGAACTGTGAATGAATCTAAGCTTAGAGCAAGGTAGTATGAAATCTAGATCTGGACAGGAAATATCCTGTGGCTCAGTTGTTCATACAAGCCCCAAAAGAACAACTTCATGGTCCAGGCTAAAGTTTATTGGTGCTACGTACCATATAGTAACAATAAAGACTGGTATCATCCAGGTTGAGAGCAACCTGAGCTCTGAAGCTTTGAGTTCCAAGACAAGGCTTTTGCAAGCCCTCAGGAAGAGACAGGATGGCCTCAGCGATTTTGGCTCAACCCACTGTTACAAGCATGAAGCGTGGGGAGCTGATTTACAAAATCTGGCACTGGATCTGAGTCTGTGCAAGTTTAGAAGTCTCTAGGCCATATCCATATCTAGGTACCTGTATCAATAAGTTTGAAGTTTCCTAGGTTTGAAGTTAAACTTAAGTTTTCTGAGTCCTTGCTTCTTTGGAGCAGACTGAGCTGTAGCTCCACGTGCACAACTACAGTCAGGATCAGTGAACCTGCCATGGCCTGTTTGGGAACCCACTAGGGGCATGTTTCCCACCATGAAATTGGAGGATATGTGGCTGTTCAGATCTAGCCTTGTTTGGGCTTTGAGCGCGTCATAAATCTCTGGCACTAGGTGATGCTGTGCTGTGCAAACGAAGTCCAAGGAGAGCCTGGAGCAAAGAAAACGTGTTTGCACTCTCAATTCCAGCTTGACTGAATCACAGAGCAGCTATAAATAAGGAGAAGGAAACTGCTGCAAGGAAGCTGATTACATGAAATTGTCCATTCCCTCCATTTCCTTTCTCCAGGATGGTTCAGTGCATCATCTGTATGTTTCTGACAGGACAATTTTGGTATATCCTAATGCAGAGCCTCCTACGGCTGTGGTTGTATCATTGTTTTCTCAGCAGTACTGCCCCACATTTGCTATGCAGTGCTGCTGAGAGGGTTTCTTGAGCTATCTCCTAACATAAAACCCTGTATTATAGTACTGGCAGTTTCTTGTTTGTCCTGGGCAGAAGGCAGCACCAGCTGACTCAAAAGGGATGTCACGATCTGCTCCAAGCTAAATGGTGCAAATGAGACATATGGGACACCCTGACGTGACTGCTCCATGCAAAAGGCTCTGTGCATGTCCTACAAATGCTAAGCATGTCACATAATGCATTGCAGTCAACTCTGTCTTGTATGCTCTTGGTCCTGTCTTTTGAGGACAATGAAGTTCCTCTTTTCAGGACCTCTTATCTCAGCAATCGTGTTGAAATGGAAGGGTCTCCAAGCCCGTAGTGTTCTACAACAGGGTCTCAAAGATAAGGCGTGTATTCTAGGACACGTCCTGAAGGGCTAGAACTGGAAGTTGCAGTGCAGCTCTCTGTGGCTCTCCACTATGTGTTGCCTTTTCCAGCTCACCGGACAAGCAAGGCCTGCATACCCATTTGGCATGCTGGGAGTTAACAGCAAATGTCATGTTCCCAGCTGCACTGGCTGCACATCTGGACCAAAACACAAATCTGGTTTCCCAGCAATTGTCCAAACTGAGTCTCCCTGCAGTCAGCTCAGTCATGGCTAGAGAAAGAAATGTAGGACACGTCTCTGGGTTTTAGCTGTCCCTGAACTCACACGTATTGTGCAGCTGTTGCCTTAACCAGATACAGAGACTTAATTAGTTTTGGGTGACCTCTAAAAGTACAACATTTAAAAGCAACGTTGTGGAGCAAGGCATTCTGGGTACCATTCTGCAAATAACAATTTAGTCCTGATGTTCTGCGTTGCTCTCAGAATTTGGACGTTTTGGAGCTCAGTCACCCTTCCCCATCTTCTTTGCTCTTCCTCACCACACAGGCTAAAGAATCGGCTTTCGTGTGCTGGAAATATTCAAGGGAAAGGACATTTTCAGAACTTAGGCCCACAAGTGAATGGCTTAACCTGTGTTTCACTGCAGCGTTTTATAGGGAAAGGATCAGAAAAACATCCTGCTTCACGTTCATACTTTCCCCTGTCACACCACCATGAGCACTTGCACTCTGCAACTTACTCCATGCAGCCACCACCCTCCACATGTTGCCGTCATCTGCTCTTGGTCCTGTTCCCAGCCACTGGAACATCTTTTCCTGGATTTAGTGACCCTCTGAACCTGTCCATGGGCATCTTCCCATCGCTACCCCATCGCACCCCCAGCTGTGCTTGCTCACCACGCTTACATCGCTGCCATCCCCCTGTGTCCCTACCTGCGTTTGCTTGCACATGCGCTATCCTCTCCCTTTCCCCAGCGTTTACTTCTGCACATGTAAGGTGGCCATCCCAGGGGACCTGCTCCTGCGTTTGCCTTTGCAGCAATCATGGACAAGCTGAGGAGGACATGACCAAATACTAACGTGCCACTATCGAAATGAGCCATTCCTACAAGGCGCTGCGTGGCAGCAGCTTTGGGGAGAGGTGGTTCCTACGTCCTCTCTGTCACCTTTCTGAAAAGCCCCGCAAGGAGACAGGCAGAACTGTGAGCCGTTCACAGAGGTCCTGCTGCAGGAAGCAGGAGGGGGCTGCCACCCGAGCAGAGTTTTTCTTACACGTGAGAGCTTGTCGGTCCACTCCTGTGTTGGAGATGCTGGACAAGGGCTTGCATTTGGAGCCTCAGGAGATTGAAATCCAGCTAGCTCCCAGCCCAGCTTATTCATGTGGTGGGGAAGATGAGCTAGCTGGTTGAGACACAGGATTAAACAGGGAGAAAGGCCCTGAGAGAGGAACACCAGTTGTTCTTGTCTTTGACACTAAAATCACCCTGAACCCTGTAAGAGGAACCATTCTGATTTGCTCACTATCCCAGGATTATCCCCTTCAGTGGCATTTTATTCTCCTTCTCCTCCTCTCAAGCTGTTCCTCTGTTCCCAACACTGGCCCATCAAAACACCAGGTTCAGTCACTGGCTGTGAAAAGTGGGGAGGTGTGCTGCTGACTCGATTGCTGACCAGGGCAGGTGAAGCTTAATAACCTCCAAGGCCAGAGCAGAAGCAGTGAAACACCAGTAAAACAACAGGGCAATGAAAAATAAGATAGATGTGCCGGCAGAGTGCTATAAATCGTTGACTCAAGGAGGAACCACAGGCAAACTTAAGAATAAGATTCCTCTCTTGAATTCTTCTGGCTGTGGAAACACAGCAAACTGTTGCCTTCCCGCAGCTTCTGCGCTGAGGCTTGTGGTCTTTCTCATTGCTCGGCTGCTGGAGGTTGGCTCCTGAGCGTGTATCGTTCATTTCTCAAACTTCTGCCGGGATCGGAGATGAAGCATCACTCCAAGGCAGCAGCGGCACATGTAGCTCCAAGTGGCTTGCTCAGCAATCCTCACATCACATTTAAATGCGTTTCATCCTGACTAGAAATAGATCAGCAATGCCAAAGACGGAGCTCATTTCATTATCCGTGAAGACAGCAGCCAGCCAACGTCTTCCCTGTGCTACTCGCTGCCTAAACTGCTGTGCTTTGACGGGAGAAGTTGGTCCAGACTGTCTGACTGCTGTCTTCCCCACTGAAACTGCCTGTGTAGCAGGCTCCTGGGTCTCCAGGATGGGCACTTCTCCACATAGGCACTGCCTCATCCTCTCAGGGGGTTTCCTCTGAGTTGGTAGGCAGGTCTCACACGGTCACTGGATCTCAGCCATCCAGGGTTTAAACCACTGTAATTCTTCTCTCTCAGGCTACTTCAGGAGAACCAGTACTCGCCCATATGGTGCCACAGGGGTGGTTTGGTCTCTTGGTAGCAGGGTTATTGCCTAGCTCAAACTGTATGGAGAAGACTGAGCTTCCAAAGCAGTTTTTGAAGTTAGAGAGCAGGTGATGTGTCCAAAACCCTGTTTTGTGCCTTGCAGTACAGAACAAACATCCTTGAGGAGACTTCTCAGGGGTGGTGATTACCTCAGGCTGCTAGCCTCAGGCTGGGGACATCAGAATTACTTTCCATGCTCTTAACAAGCATCCTGTGTGACCTGGGGCCTTGCTCCGATGCCCACCTGCCCAGGCATCTAAGACAGGCTTAGCCAGGGAAGTATGTAAACAGACCCTGGCTTCCTACACAGTCATCACAGAGAATTAGGTGTTCTCTTAGGCTTTCTCATTGTGCTCCGGGGACAGCCTCTTCTTTCCTCTGACTCAGTAAAAAATCAAGCTTTGCCAGCCTTAGATGACAAGTGACCCGAGTCCCTTCAGCCAGGACGAGACAGCAAACAACTGTGTTGCGCGGAGGCAGGAGGGTGCTGAGCACAGCCGCAGTCTCCTTTCGCTTCGGCACACCGGAGCAGCCTCTTCGTACAGCGTGAGCATTTCACATCCTCCCAATGTGTTGCATGAGCATTGATTAGTTACCCACTGTTCTGCAGTTGGCCCATTTTACTCTCTACAACTGAGGTGCAAAGTGCTACAGACCCTACCTGGCATCTCTGATAGACAGCATACTGTCTTGTTTCGGGTTTGGGGTTACGGCACGAGGCGTGACCTTGCAGTACGCGCTCCGAAAGTGAGAGCTCCCAGATTTGCAAGCAGGACCTGGGGTAACAGCCTGCTCTCAGCAGGATGATAAAATCCCTTGACCCATGCCCAGTGGCAGCTCCATTTTAGCGCACATTGCTTTGTCTCTTTCTCTTCCAAGATTGGGGATGTTAGCTGCGGTAGACGCCAGCGGGAGCGACAGTGCTTGTGAGACTTGATCAGTGGAGTCAGGCTAACGCGTCGGCTGACTTAGTAGTGTCACTGTGTCCTTACGAGCCGCTCCTGACCCTCTAGCCCAGCGCTAAAGAAACCTGAAATATTAGTTACAAATCTGGATTGTCAGGGCTAGGTTCTGCTGTTGTCACAGCACGCAGCACCTGATGCCGGGGGAGGTTTTCACTCGGAGGTGGTGGTGGTAAGAGTAAGGATGTGCGGAAAGCAGAGGACTCAGAGCATTGTCAGTGTGTGATAAGCAATTTGTTTGTAAGCGGCTTCACAGTTTCTTCCAGTGTTTCACTGCTTGATGAGTGCTCACTAAAAAGAGTAATTTTTAGGCCTCCAGCTGTTCTTTACAAAATGTTTGCCTCAGTGAATCATTACTTAGTATTTGCACTCTTTTATTGGTTAACTGAATATCTTGCTAATTGTTGTCTTTCTCAACTGGGTAACTAAAATATTGGTCAGATTTTTTTTTTTTTAATTAAGTTGTTGGGATATTTTTTCCCAGCGGAAATAGTGATATGTCACAATGGAAACCTTTTTACAGAAAGTATGGTTTTATATGGAGTGATCTTCAGCTTTTCAGGCTCGGTGTTTAAATTTCTGGTCGAAAGGCAAGAAATAGACATGGTCAGAATGGCCAGTAACTTTACATGTGAGGATCTTGGTTGAGCTGTAGGAAACTCCAGCCAAACCCTTGTATGGAAATCAGGCAGAGACTTGTACCTGTATCTTGCATCTGCCAAACAACGTAGTGACAAGAACGTTATCCACTCAGGACTGGCTCTTTCTTGCAAAAAAGAGTAAGTTTAAAAGACTGTAATAAAATGGAACAAATTTCAGAACAATTGGATTAATTTTAATTTTTTTGGCCAGCCCTATGAATAACAAGTAGCTTCCTGTCTAGTATAGATCAGCCAAAGCACAAAACCTTGGCAGTTCACAAATTTTCACCGACACCCAGCAAGTTGTCAAATGCTCACAAGTAACAAGTGCCACGCATGCAAGAATCGCAGCCATTCAAACTCCGCTCTTTCATTTTTGAAACTGCTAACATATCGGGAGCTTTTTCTTTTATTGTCCTGTTCACCTCCTACTAGCAGATACAGTATTATCTACCAAAAGATAAGTAAATTAGGAGTCCTTGACACTGCGCTTATCACCAGATCTCAGAAACCTTCCTAAAAAGGACAAAGATGTCACAGTAGCGTTTGTCTTTTGCTTATCTTCTCTTTGTGTCTTCTCTTTGGTACTTTGGGTTCTTAACCTGAATCACCATTGGTAATTATGTTGGTCATTATGTGCCCTTTGGCTGATGGTCACGTTCTGGAGAAGAAGTGCCTGTGTATCAATCATATATGAGGTGGATACATTTGAATGCAATTTTAAATTCTTCTTAGTGGAAAAAAATGGAACAAACAATTTTTTTAATAGCTAATTTTGGAGAATCTGTTGATGTCAAACGTTGTTCCAAACTGCAATCTCAGATTCCAGGAAATAATCTTTAATGTCTTAAAAAAAAAAAAAAAAAAAAAGAAAAAGTCTTCAGACAGCTGTCCAACTTTGGGAAATAAATGGGAACAATTTGATTTTAGCCATGACAATGCACAATCTAGCATTTTTTGAATCAGAAAAACTTGGAGTCTGGAAATTAAACTGTCAGAGCTGGAAAGTATGGGACTGTGAAGACCAAGAATTGTTTAATCAGTGTGTTAGGCTCGTTCTCGAAGGGGGCAGGAAACAGATTGCCCTGGAAGGACAAAACTCTACAAAATGTAATTGCGGTGTAAGGACAGAGGAAGGTGGGTTCATGAGAAACAACAACTGGACAGACAGATGGAGGGCAGCGGAGAGAAAGAGCGTTTGCTTTCCCCACATAGTAATATATGCAGGAGAGAAAAGTTGTGCTCCCCCTAAATCCTTCCCACACGATCGTCCTTAAACCGAACCCATAATTTGAGGGACAGAGGAGAAGCTGCCAGTTCAGGAAGCGCTAACAACACGGTGCTGGCGCTGTAAATGCACAGCCGCATAGTTCCTTGCGTGGACCAGGAAAAGAGAGCACCAACGTGGGGTGCAAGGGCAGCAGTGGCATTACCCTATTAACTTTCCTCCCACAGACAACCCCTAGCTTTCTGTCCTTATTCTGGTACTAAGTTACGCCCTGACTCTGTATCATTACTGAACGCAGAATTTGGGGCCTTCACCTCACTGTCGTTGTCCCTGATCCCAGCAGTGCCCCTGCACAGGCTGCAGCTCTGCCATTCATCCAGGCTTTACTGTAGCACCATCCTGGAGAGTAACGTCTGCTCCAGTTCCAGAGTCGGCAGCGATCGCATCCACCATCTAATGCGATGTGCGACGTTTCCAACGCGCTGGAACCAAGCAGTTTCTCTGTAGAGGTGAGCGGTGTTTTGCCATTACAAACCCTGTGTGCCTGTAAGGTTTTTCCATGTCTACTCTGCCAGATCCTAGCCCTAACGTTTCCCTTCAGTCTTGCCTCAAACAGTACAGTAGTGCACAGGTTAGGATAGCTGTGCCCAGAATATCGTGTTGTTACAGGGTCTGAATGCGGATGTGATTTTCCCTCATTCTGCCCCATTTTACAGGCTGTCTTTAAAGTTTGGTGAATTTGAGGGTACGAGGATGAATTGAAGGGGAGGGGGGCTGAACCTGAGCTGCTTTGCCCATGGCTAGTTTACAGGCAAGTAAAACCAAGGGATGATCGTGGGTTTTGCATGCTGAATTATGTGCTGCTTCCCTGCAGCTTGTTAGCTGTCGGTTATGATCTGGGGGGAGTGTCACAAACCGGTCACTCTCGAACAGTGCAAACGGTGAATTTGCGTATGAATGTGGCTCCCCACATGCGTGTCTGATCAGCATCTGTAATTGATGTCAGGGAGATTGTTTATGGTGCTGGGATGAGAAGCGCCGATTCCAGGTCTGAATGCGTGACTCTGCTGTGACTTTGCTTTCTGCTCTCCTATTGTTTGTTTTATTTGTAAAGCCCTTTTCCCCCATCCTCTCCATCCCTGTCTCTCTGTTTGTAGAGAAAATAGGCAGAACTGACATGTAAAGGTGCCCTCAGAGCCAATTTGCAGCAATTGGTAAAGATCACGCTGTATCCATCTAAAAATGCCTATCCATAGGGAGCTGCCTCTGAAGCTGAACGTAGGAGAGTGTTTTAAAAGAGCTAGCTAAAGCAGGAAAAGAAGCCGTTTTAAAGTGGAGAGGGGAAGATCAATTCAGAAGCAGCAAGGCTGTGCTCAGCCCTTCACCTAACCTGTCTCTCAGAGCTGAGAGTCTGACTATTTATTTTCTTATTTCCATAGTTTTGCGCTCCTTGGTTTTTACTCAAAGAGCAGAAGCAGTGAAGTCCTGCTAGACACACTGTATTAGCAGCTCCTTTGTAACAGCAAAGTGGAGAGACATGAGCTGAAAGCTCTAGCCTGTGCCTTTGGAGATCCAAATCCCTTGGCACTGGGATCTCGTGTTTGCAGGTTAGGGGGCTGGCAATTTTTTAGTTTCTTTGGGGATTTTTTTTTTCTTCAGCTCTTGTAAAGCTAAGACGTATCTGCAAAGTTTGGCACGAGATTTTGGCCAAAAAAATGATTATTCCTTTTGCCCTATCTACCTAGCCAAACTAATTTGGAGTTTTGTTGGTTATGCCAGCTGGAAAAAGAAACTGGCAGTGAAGTCAGGCTTCTTCGGCCAAGTCTTCTTTTCTTTTCATAAGAACGTATCGAGTCTTGCTTTCTGTTGTGCTGCAGGGAGCACACAGTCAGAGCTGGTTCCTGATTCACCCTTCCAGTGAGTGCCCTGATGCGAGAAACCCTCTTCCCGGGCTCCCATCTGCTGGGTCATCTCCACTGTTCTCAGTGCTCCCCTCTCCTTTAGCTTCAGCGTTCTGTCACGTTTTCTGTTTGCTTACCATTTGCACATTCAGCAAGGTTTCCTTAGCAATTCCAAGCTCAGGCTCACTCTAACGGCTACAGTGACAGTCTCAAGTAGCTTTTGCAGGAGCAATTAAGCCTATGAGTTTCAGCGAGGTTTAACTTGTGTATCCTGGGCCTTTGGGGCAGTTTGGGTTCATACTCTAGATCCCCCCTGATGAGCATCAAGTAGGGCATGGCACCTGCAGTCTTGTGGCTTTATGCTGGCAGGTGATGCAAGGCTCTGTCAGTTGTTTAGCAAGCAACGTGCACCTTCAAGTCATCTGTAAGGTTTTTATTGCTAAGAAAAATGATCTGATTCCCTGTTCCTTCTGCAGGCTTGTTGTCTCCCTCTCTCCCTTGACCCTTATGTATAAACGTTGTAAAGCTATCTTTAGCTGAGCTGCTGATTAATCCAGCATTAATCGACCTCCCTAATTGTACTTTGCTATTTTCTCTGCCTTTATCCTTAAATTGGTCTACTGGGCAGGGGGTCTGGAGGGCAAACACATTCATTATGTTACCGGCAAACAAGATATGAATCGCACTGCAGGGGACAAAATTAAATTTACAGTTTCCCCTTGTAGATGTCATAAACTATTGATTTAAAACAAGAAGGGACACAGCAGTAGAGCCAGTGTATTGGCTGTCTTGCGTTGTTCTCCCTGTTCTGCCAGGGGTGCTTGCTGCCAGTCCCTGAGTAGCTTGCTGCTGGCAAGGGGTGGCTGCTCCCCCAGGGGATAGGCAGGGCAATGGAAAGGCAGAGGGAAGGTTAGGTGTAGTTTGTTGGGCTCTCTTCTTGGCTTAGATCTTAAAGACCTCCCTTTGGCACCCTGGTATTCTGTGGGCAGGGACTGCATTCAAAACCTACCTTTCTTTATCCATTGTTCAGGATCAACTTTCAATGCCCATTTTAGGTTTAGAAGTGGCATCTTCCAGTGTTTTGAGTAGCGCTGCAGCTAGGCCTAGGCTTCTTTTTCCATGTTGGACATGGCATTTTGCTCCTGTTAAGACTTTTTCCTGATGTCATTATTTGCTTGTGGGAGGGATCAGAACGATCAAAGCCTAGCATGATGAGCACCTCTTTAGGGACCCCATGTAGGTAGCCCACTCCCAGTAACAAGGAAAGGAAGAGACTCTAGACACTGCCCATTGAGCTCGGTGTCGGTGCTTACCCGTATACTATGCCGAAGAGAGGAGCTGATGGCTAGGAACTCCACCAAACCAGAGTGCTTTGTAGTGCTCAGCTAGAGTTGAGCCCTAGCAACTGGCACGTTGCTAAAGCACAGCATTTGGCTCTGTGCCCTCTTCCCTTTTCATATCATCTCAGTGAGGCTGGAAGCACTCACGTGGTAGGAAGCCAGGAAGAGACATATAGTCCATGCACATAAGAGAAACGTCCTACTCATGATACTGGTTGTCAACAGTGGACCCCACGCTGTGCCCCTCCACTGCTGCAAGGAATGGTTTGAAAGGCAGGAGCAGGCATGGGGCCAAATGTGAACTTGATGCTTGGTGAAACATCATCTATTACATGTTTAATGATGTTAGAGAAGAATTTAGTCCCTCCTGTGCTGGCACCCAGTTTTCATTGCTAGTTCTTTGGACCTAGATGTGGTTACTTGACATCTAGTGTCAGGAGCAAGTTGTTGTATTGGGGTAGGTGCACCTCAAGTGGGTTGCTTATATCCCCAGCCCCCATGAGAGAGTCAAAGACTGCAACCAGATAAAACATTTTCCTCTTCCCATTCATTTCTGGGGACAGCTCTGGTTAAGCAATAACCTGGCAAGACTAGTATGGCTGCTTACAAGGGATAAAACCTGTACGTTGTCCAGACAGCATGGGGCTGTCAGTACCTCTCTGCACCAGAAATCTTGTTGTTGCTCTCTGACAGCTGCCAGAACAGTGGAAAGATTTGGGTGGAGAAATCTTTCCTTGCCTACCTGTGCCTTCTCTGAGCTATAGGGAATCTGTCTGGGTCCACATGGGGAATTAGATGCAAGATTCTCCCTTACTACCTGCTATGGGTCCTAATCTAACAAGTGGTCACAGATAAGCACTGGCTGCTGAGATATGATGTGAAAAGCTGCTTGCAGTATGGAACTTCTACTAGCTCCAGGATAGCAACTACATGCACTCAAGCACTGTCTTCTCTCATCTTATCTATCACTTAACTGTGTGCCTACCCGCTGACCCCTCTCTTCCAGCTCGTTCCTTTAATCAGCTTGGGGATGCAGGAGAATATTTTGTCAGATAATATTTCTGACTGCCAAACTCAGTTTATTTGTGTCTCATTGCAAAACGTACCCCAAGAGGTGAAATGCCGTAATCACTTGCATTTCTGATTCCCCAGATCACTTGCCTCTAAATAACTATGATGTGCTTTGAGGACTGGGTACGAATTTAATGATGTTATCACAATTAACCTGCCATCTTTTTATTTTACATTTTTTTCTTTTTTTACGACTACAGAATTAGCTTTAATTTTGAGCTGAAGGCTTTGTTGTCAACAACTGTATCTGCTATTTGCCAACTCACCACAGAATCCTTACTAGCACATAAAATGAGAAGGCACAAAACAGTTTAAAACTTGAAGATATCTTTATTTGCACAGTCTCTCCTGTTCATTTTCAGAATGGTCTCGTGCACTCGGCAACATCTTACTACCATTACCCGCTGCTGCAGCAGCCTCACCTACCCCCAACCTCGAGAAGCGAGCACACCGGCTCTGCACACACTGGGTCACATAGTGGGAGGGGAGTGAGGGGCTCCTGTGGGTGTGAAGTCCTGCAGTGGTGGTGTTCAAGAACAGGTTAGGAAAAGCTGTTCCCTGGGATCATTTGTGCATATAGTTGGTTCTGCTGTAGAGTTGGGGAGTGCATTTCATGGCATCCTACAGTCCTTTCCCCTCTTGTTTTCTCTGTTCTGTAAGAACCTGCCTTGCCCATTCTCCCTCCTTTCTTGGTACTGTGGATTTCCTAGGGCCATTAAAAACTAGCTGATCAGACAAAACCCACCGGCTGGGCTCTGTGTGATCTGCTGCCTCGCAATACCTCTTCTAGATCTGGCAAATGATTGCATTATGGCTTCTCTGTCTTCTCCCCATAGAGGATGTGAGCTTATTTCAATCCTTGGTGAAGCATTCAAGCTACAGTGGTGGGTGGTTTTCAGCTCTGGGATCCGCAGTCTCCACCCCAGTATATCAGCTAATGTGGAGGCTCTCGCCTGCATCTCACCAGAAGGTTTAGAATCGTTGAATGGTTTGGGTTGGAAGTGACCTTAAGGATCATCTGGTTCCAACCACAAATTGGTACAGCCAGATTTGTAACAGTCTCATTTCTGTCACTCCTTCAACACTATTCTTTTTCTTTTTATTCCAACAGTAGTTTTATTTGCCATATTGAGAGGTTAAAGTGACTTTCCACCCACTGTGGGCAATTTAAGACTAACATGAGAAAACTAAGCAACAGTGCCATTAGTCACTCAGTCTCTTCTTTTCCCTTTCATACGATACACCTTCCCCTCCTTCCTTGCGTGTTCTTCAGCAAAGGATTTTTCCACCTTTCTCCTCCTCTGCGCAAGCCCAAGTATGAAGCAGAGCAGCTGTCTTCTCTCTGCCTGGCCCAGGGGTCTGAGCATCTGGGTGGAAGTGCTGACTCTTCTCTTTTGTGCAGCTCAGAAAATGTACCCTAATACCCTTCACTTCCAAGCAGAACTGGAGCTGGTCCAGCCCATGAAATCTGCCTAGAATCTCAATTTTCCTCTCCTTGCCTGCTGTCACTAGAGAAATCCCAGCTACATCAAGTGCTTATTCTGGTCCTTGGCTTGTTGAATTGCTGGAGAAGGTGACTCAGGAGAATTTTGGGTCCTTGCCAGTCATTCACAAGCCAATAGCAGCAGAGGTAATTGTCACTCACAGCACTTGTGCCAAAATGTGGGCACGGGCCTGGGAGCTCTCTGGAGCCCTTGAAATGTCATGCTGTGTGGTTGTTCAGGGATTTTGGAGGGTCATCTGGTCTTTCCTATCTGCCCCTATCAGCGGACGTTCCTTGGAAGCTACTTTTTTTACTGAACACATTCATCTGCAGTCTGACCTGATTTGAAGTAAATCCCTTCCAAGAGCCAGTTTTACCCTTCCTCCTTCTCTGCCATCTATTAGCAAAGAGTGGGTGCTGGTGTGCAAGCCCTCCGTGAGCCTGTGCTTCCGTCAGTGCCCTCCACCGTGGCTGCTTGTTCTGCAGAGGGCGTCGTTTATAAAGGGATTACTGCAACATCTGGCCAACACTCCACACTTCATATGTTATTCATCACGTTAGAGAGTCCAGCCACATGTCCCTCCTGCAGCCAGGGGACAGTGCTGGCCCTGCTCTTGTCCTAATCCATCTCTCCGCAAGCAGCTTCGTGGTTGCTTCGCAGGCGTTGCTGAGATGCGAGAGTAGCGCCCAAAAGTTGGCAAGAGATGAAACAATGAGGAAGCAACTTGCGGAAATCAGCTGGAAGAGGGGACAGTATGGAGGAAATTGAGGAGGGAGGAGGAGTTCAGGTTTGTGAATGGAAGAGAAAGGGAATAAAAGGAGAGTGATGACTCGAAGGAAGAAATAACGGACAGCTGTGTTTTGAAGGAGATGTAAAATCAACATTCTCGCCTCTCTCCGCTATTAAATATCTCTTTGAGTTTGTTTTAGATCCCAGACTGTTATCCCAGGAGTCAGGTCTAAATTCAGAGTGGCTAATTGCAGCCTGACCTACTTCTCAATCCCATCCTGGTGGCTTTAGGGTCTCACTTTCTGAATTGAAAGGTGTTGTACAGCTGTTGTGATCTAACCCAGAAGCGGCTTCTTCTCCATGCTGAGTGAAACGACTGTGTTGTAGATCTCTCTGGGTTTAGGTATGGTTATGCCGTAGTTTCTGCATGCTCATCCTAGTTCCTTCCCAGGAAAATTCCCTGTGTGTTAAGAGGGGGATCCCTCCACATTTTGGGAACAACGTGTGCCTTTAGAAATGCCAGAAATCCCCTGTTTGCATAAAAAGATGTGTGCCTGGTGGTTCCCAACCCATCCACAGCAGCTTGCTTGGTGAGAGTGTGTGGCGGAGGAGAAGACAAGCAGAAGGGTGGAAAGAGCCCGCTCTGCTTGGGCTGTGCGTTGGCCCCTCGCACACTCAGTCCTGGCACATGGCAGAGCACTGCCAAGAAGCTTTTGGGGACTGATGTGGGGTGAACCTGCCACCGAAACCTTCTGAGCTCAGCTTTCAAACCCCAGCAGTCCCAGACAGAATCAAAAACTGCAACACCCTCCTTGAAATCAGAGAATAGTTTCAGTGGGAAAGGAGCTTTGGAGGTGTCTCATCCAGCTCCCGGCTCTAAGCAGGGCTAACTTCAACATTAGATCAGGTTACTCCGGACCTCGCTTAGTCAAATTTTGGAAATCTCCCAGGACAGTGATTCTTCAACCTGTCTTGGCACCTGTTCCAGTGCTGATCGACCCTCATTATGAAAATGTTTTTTCTTTTATGTCTAACCAAACATTCTGGGAGCCCAAAATTGCTCCAGATACAGCGTCAGAACTGCTGAGTAGATGGGAATAATAATCTACTTTGGCCTGCTGGCTACACTTTCATCATTGCAGTCAGCTTGTTGCAAGGGCATGCTGGCGGACTGGCGTTCAACTTTTGCCCTCTGTGAGTCCCTGGTCCTCTTCAGACCTACTCCCCAGCCTGTTAGTCCTCTCCCTGTAGTGTTGCATGGAGTCATTTCAACAGGTGGGAGACTTGTTGAACTTCATGAGGTTTCTGTCATCTGATTTCTCCGGGTCCTTGAGGGCCGTTGAACGTCAGCACTGTCCTTTGGCAAGCCTGAACTTGGTTTCGTTCCTGAAGTTGATGAGGGTGTCCTCTGACGCATCATGTAGGGTACTGATGATCAGGTGTACCCTTCTTTTTGTGCAGAGTGATCCTTTCATGACTGTGATTTACAGCATGGAAAACCAAAGGCCCTCTCCAGCCTCTGAGCTACGAAAACACTATGAGGCTCCTTGTGCCTTGGAGAGGGTACAGGTTAAATACATGTGGCGGAGAAAGGGCAGGAAAAAAAATTGAGACTGCGGGATGTTTTGGCCTGCCTGAGCTGACATTTCAGGCAGTTTCAGTGCTGAGCGTAGAGGTGTGTTTGATGAGCTTTAGGACAACATGCCAAACATATGCTGGGCCGCTCAGCTCACTGTGCTGTGATATTACCCAGCCTCCAGATAAGCTACGGAGTTTACTGTTCTCCCCCTCCCCTCACATGTTTTTTTTTGACCCAGAAAGCACTAGTCCCATGTACTTGTGTCAGGGAAATATCCTGGATGGAGGGTTGTGAGCCCCCATCAGCGCTGCTCCATGGAGGGGTTACGTGTGTTAGTGCCTGGCGTGACGCAAGACTGAGGGCTGCCCTGAGGGGAGGCAGCCCCCGAGGAGCTCCCCGTCCCACCCCGCCAACCCCTCCTCAGTGAGCGCAGGGCTGCAGCCGTTAGAGAGATTAAGAAAGTAGTAAAATCTGCTAATGTAATAATAGTAATTAATAACAATAATGGGTGCTTTTAATGTATGTTGGCATGATTTATTAGGCAGGGAGTGCTGTAAGAGAGAGCAGAGTGCTTTGCAGGCGAGAATAAAAAGGCAAGGTGACTGGGCCCTAAAGTGCACATCTGGGCATGATTTGGAGAGGCAATTTATCGACACCATAAATGACAGCTTTTTCCAGCAGCTTGTTTTGGTGCCTATGCAGGAAGATGTAACTCCTGATTTAGGGCTCTGTTCAGCAGTACTTACTCTTCCAGGTGGGACTCCTGGGGCATTCCTCACGGCAGAGCCGAGCCGGGGCTGGGATGCTGCAATGGATGATCGATGGAGGCATGGGGTGTGTGTGCAGACTGCGTGGTGTCCCCTGGCTCACCAGGCCCTGTGCCCATGCCGTCGAAGGTGCTTGGTGCCCGCACCCTGGACGGCATCAAGGGGACCATCTGCCCTGCTGCAGTGCGGGGTCCTGGGACTCGTGCCTCTCAGAGGTGGCTCCGCAGCTCTCCGTCTCTCTCCTTCCAGCAGCGTGAGCTTGTGCGGCCCTGGCTCGGGTCTGGCCAAAACTGTCAAACCACCAGGAAGGGTTACTTCTGCTCCTAGAAACGAGCTGGTTTTGCAGGGCTGAAATGTGAAATGCAAAGGAGAAAAGCAACCTTTGGAGCACTGAGTTGACATTCTCATTGATCTCAGTGATTTTGTGTCAGTGCAGCGGTAGGATTTGGCCTCCACGCGAGAGCCTCGCCTGGGCGAGCAGACATCTCTCAATGGGTTTTATTAATATTATTATTATAAGGTCTTCCGCATATTAAGAGTCTGCCAGGACACAGCATTCCCTTTCTGGAGGCTTCAGGGAGAGGGTGAGGAGCAGGTAGGGTGCTGCAGTG
>NW_010254762.1:16622-20191 GCF_000690775.1 Eurypyga helias | reverse complement strand
AGGGCAGGGGCCGGTTTGCCTCTCATTAGGGGTGCCCCCCGCAATGCGTGTGCAGGATAGGTGAGCTTCACACAGGGCAGCGGGGAAACTCTTTGAGGAGAAAGATGACAGCAAATCCTAGGCTGAAGGGCAAAATAAATTAAAGCAAACAAACCAGAAAAACAATCTTTAAAAGCTTGGACTCAGCTTGGAGGTTATCCCTGCCTCGGCGTGCGAGGAGAATGTAGGAGCATGGGTTGGAAAGGGGATGGGGAGGGTCTCTGGCCACACAGCGGAGTGTGGGCTTTTATTAGGGCTCATCATGTACCTTTTAATGAACGGCTGAACTACCAGGGGTCAGATGAAACAGTAGGCAAGGTGTAAATGAGAAGGAAGCGGCGGGCGGCGAGAGGCAATGGCAAGGGCGCTGTGGCTGCACAGTGCCAGGAGCAGGATGAGAGGAGCCACAGGCGGGGGATGTAATTAAAGAGTTGGGCTGAAGCTCCATCTACGGCTTGCTTCGAGCTGCTTACAGAGTCCCCAGCCCAGGCACTGAGCATCCCTCGGAGATTTTTAACTCACCATAGAAGAGGGACCCCATCCATCACCTGGGATGGGCTCCTGAGGCTTTTCCGCCCAAGCAGGGCTGTCCTTGCCAGGAGATGTACCGCAGGGCTCACTGAGCAAGGGGGAAAACCCCTGGATACAGACCCTTGCTTTGAAGGGTCCATGTGCACTGATCTTAAGGCAAAGTATCCTAAAATTGGGGCGTTGGGGATGAATCCATGTGAAGAGGCAGCTGTACCTGCAAATGGCTGACGCTCTCGTACCTCAGAGCAGCAGCTCTTCCAGCATCATATCCTTGTCTCTGTGCAGGTTTTTGCTGACGGCTATGATATATGCATACAAAGTATTTTGTTATTGTTATTATTACCCAAAGTTATGGATCAGCTTGAGAAACTCAAATGCAGTAAATCACTGGGACTGGGGTAGCATTAGTCTCAGGGCTCTGAAGTAAATAATGCATGAAATATACTGACAGCAGTGTCTGATGGATCCTTATAAACAGCATCTCTCTAACGAGTGCAGAGCTGCTAATAGCAGGGCCGGATTCGGGGAGAAAAATGCTGAAATCTCTCCGTGCTCAGGCGAGATGATGCAGATGGGCAAACACCACGCCTTCCTCAGCCCTGAGGACCAGCAAGTGATTTTGGAAGAGGGATGACAGTTGGGAGGCTCAAGAACAGGAGTGGCAGCTCCGTATGCAGCTGTGATGTGGACTTCATGGGCAAGATGCTCTCCCCTCTCCTTCCCTGCTTGCAAGGTGAAGGTGGTGAGGGGCTGTCTCCAGCCTGCTCTGCCTTCACCCTGGTGCGGCGTGCTTTGAGATCTTCAGAGAGGGAGCGCTCCAGGCATGCTAAGTGCTATTATTATTTTTTTAATAATCAAAAGACATCCTGGGAATTTCAGATCTATGAGCTCTCTTTCAGTTCCAGCCAAACTGATTGTGAAGCTAATTAAAGACAGACTAGTGCAGCGTTTGGGTAAGAATAACATGACAGGGTCAATCCAGTATGGCTTCTAGAAAAGAAAATTGTGCCTTTTTGAGCTGCAAGTGTTTTTTGTTGGTTTGGGGTTTTTTTAAGTTTAATAAAATAAGATAAAGGTGATCCCCAGCAGACATAATGTACTTTGATTTTCATAAAGCCTTTGATAAGGCCTTTCACACAAAATTATGAAGGGAAGTAAATAGCCAGGGGAGAAGGGGCCAGGTCTTGTCATGGATTAAAACCCAGTCAAACATAAGTAAGCAAAGAATAGTTGCTCTTTGGTGTGGAGAGAAGTTAATAGTGGGAGTCAGTACACACCGTGGAGGCATTTACTTTGTCCTTTGATATGGGGTTGGCATGTTGGTAAATTGGTGACGACTCCTGGTTTGGCTGGTAAGAAATGCAGCAGGGTTGCCAAAAGCCATAGGAGATGTTGAGAGCGAGCCCACGCCATCACATCTTCTGCAGGCTCACTGTGGAGAGGCAGTGGGACCTGCTCCTGGGGCTTGTCCTGGCTGCTCCGAGGTCTTCTCCCTGGAGCCGGGTCCTTCCCTCTGTCCCAGGGCCCCTCGCTTCTGATGGAGCTTGCGCCCATCTTGCCGACCAAGGGTGGGCGTGGGCTGCCACCCCTGTGAGTCAGCAGGATTTAAAGGCACCATGGGGACAGGGTAGCAGGATGACTGATGAGCTATAACGTGGATGAGTGTATGGTAATGCAGGCTGCAAAAATAGTCTCCACTTCAGCTGTACGGTGATGAGCGCTGAGCTCCTGGGCTCCTTGGAGGGAAGAGATTGGGAGTCATGGTGAGTAACTCGATAAAAGCTTCTTCAGTGGGTAGCGTCAATTCCGAAAGCGTAGCATAGAGGATGCTTGGTTGCCTTTAAGGGACAGGAAGACAATCGGGAATATGTTATAAAAAATGACATTATCTTGAACACTGGCTACACCCTCATTTAAGACAGCGTGTAGAATTACCAGAGGGCCGTGAAGCATGGTTAGTAATCTTGCGAGATTTACCTACAAGGAGGCAGTCAGTTGGACTGAACAGGGTTTGGGTTGGGTTTTTTTTTTTTGCTGTATCGAGCGCGCAAAAAACGTGCAAGCGCCATTTCTCTCCAGTAGCTCTCCTGCCTGCTGCCTTGCCGCCGTGCCCTCTGCCGTCCCTCGGCACGCACTGCCTCCGCTCGCTCCTTGCTCGCTCCTTGCTCGCTCCAACGGGAGATGGCAAGCACCGGCCATCCGCGGCCTCCCTAAAGAGAGGCGCGCTAAAGGCTTATAATTGAGTTATTTACACTAGTGAAGGGTGCAGTGAAAACTGATCAGTCCCTCCTCTTTCTGTCCTCCTGTAATACTAGAACAAGAGGTCACTTGGAGATGCTAATGGTGGCTTAATTTAGATCACATGAAAGGAGACACTTTTTCACACAGCAGGTAGTCAGTCTGTGAAATCCACACTGCCTCCGGAGGTCAGAGAGTTCAAACGCTGCAGAAGGATTTGTCAAGTTTCTGGGTAAATTTTTTGAACAATAATAACCATTATTACTGAGGATGCAGTAGCACCCCAGGGACCCCAGTCGGGAGGGACCCGCTGTGCATCGTGTGCGGTGTCTGCCCAAAGCAGGAGCCAGCAATGGCCCTGGTTGGTTTAGTCTCAGTAGCCAAAGAAAGCTGGTGTGAGTTTGGTTAAATGCTGGAGGGGTGAGGGTGAAAGAGCTGCACCCAAGCTCAAGCCCTCTGTGTTGCTCTCCCTGGTCCCTTCTCCTGCACCGGCTCAGTAGCTTCAACACCGAGGTAGCTGTTCCCCTCCCTTGGTGTCATGAGGGCTCTGCTTTCCAGCTGTAAATCAGAATTGTTCGCTCTGATTTTAGGAGGGAGGGATGGAAAGACCCACAGTTGCTTTTATCCTGAAAGAGTTTTCCCATGATCCACAGTGCTCTGGGTGAAGCTTGGGTGAGCTGCCAAGAGCACAGCCTCACCTGCACTTCTGACCCTTTTCCTGGCTCCCCTGAGCTTTATGTCTCCAGTCTGGTAGCTTCGCC
>NW_010254762.1:1932-16585 GCF_000690775.1 Eurypyga helias | reverse complement strand
CATTGCCTGTGGCATCGTAAGCTACTTAACCGAGTCTGACTGGACGTGGGTATTGGTGGATTCTCCCTGAGGGCAGCAAGCCCTGTGGATTATGATAGTGTTGAAAAGCCATAAACATGTAAAGGTGTTTTAATTTGCCATCAAGAACAAAGCATAACGGAACACAGAGAAATATTTTCAAAGCCATCCCTGTCTCTATACCTGTGTTTGTCTGACCTGGAGTCCTAGAAAGGTCTTGAGCCCCAGGAGGTTTGCCACTCAGTCTGTTGTTACTATTCTTCTTCCTGTTGATAAATCCAGCTCAAGCCCTTTTGTCTCTCAGTTCACATTTTGACAACTGGGGCTGTCTAGACTCAGCATAGAGAGCTTCGCAGGGGATTGAGCCAGGACACCAGCTCTCCTTGCATTGTGTTTTCACTCTTTGCTGCAAAATGGCTGTACGGAATAGGCTTTTGAATGAGTTTCCTTGTAGGAAGCTGCTGAATCAACTCTGTGTGTGTACAGTAAAAGCGATCATAATCCACTTGAGGGATGGTCTTCAGAAACTCTCACAGGCATCTCTCATTCTAGCATCGTCGCAGCACCTCTCCAGCTAACCCGCCTGCTCTTCCCCTTCTCGCTGTTTGCTACTGCCTTGGTAGCTGGCTGTGTTTAAGTGTGTCAACCTGGGGTTTTTTTCCCCTCTTCTTGTTTCCTGTGTTCCTCTAACAAGCAGCTTGCAACAGAACAAACAAGCAAGGCAGGAGCGCTCCAGGCAAAAGGGGTGTTTTGTGTTTGATTTGAATACATACATATTTTTCTTGGTTAAAACTTGTGATACTCATCAAACACGTACAGGAAGGCTGTGAATAAGACCTTTCTCTTTCTTCCTCTCTGACACGCACACCCTGTCGCATACGAGCACCTTCTCATTTTCACTCTCGCTGTCTGATTCTCTGCGAAGCACGGTCTCTCACGCGTCTTCGGTAGTCTCGTCCTCACTCCTGCTCTGTCGTGCACACAGAACCACCTTCTCATCTCAGCAGACCCCGGCTCCTGCACACTCTCACAGACGACATCTGTGCACGTGCACAGCCACCTCTGCGCCCGCCAAAGCTCTGTTACCGAGAGGAAAATTGCTCTCAAATATATGGATATGACTGTGGTGGTGATGGGGAGTTAGACAGGGCTGGGAAATTGGATATTCTCTTTGCCCCTGGGAGACCAGAAGCACTACTGAGGTGAAGGAGAGAATATGGCCCTGGAGTCCTTCCTCACCCCTCTGCCAGGCACAGCCAAGAACCGAGCACTCATTCGCTTTCCCCCACGTACAGACTCCTACCGCCTCGCGCATCCTTCCCTCTCCTTTTTGCCTGTCTGTCAGGTCCTGATCACATCACTGTCACGGTTGCTATGATATCAGCGTTTTCTGACAGGTGTATACGCTTCTGTCACTCCCAGCAAAGCTCCTTAGCACCCAGTCTGCCTCCGGATCTGAGCCAAGGTAGCGCTGCTGGAAAGCACGGTTAAATGACCAAAGCTTGACAGTATCTCATATTTCTCAGTGCAGAAGGTTACGGTCCCACTAGAGCCGAATTCGTGTTTTCGGGATATCCCAGTTACCAATAAAGCCTTAAAAGCTGTGTTTGGTCTTTGTGAGGACTGAGGTTTGCTGCTGTTCAGAAAAGGGAAGAATGCTCTGGGCTTTTTCTGTCACGCATGCCCAGATGTCTCCTTCTCAGCCAGGCTCTGTATCTGGCCTCCTGCACTGGGCTACTGCATGCAGGGCGCTAATTTATAAAACAACTTCAATTTTCTGCTGCCCCCCCAAGCTTCCCATGCAGCCCAAGGTGCCGAGTGCTTCATTCCCAGTTGCATTGCCATGATGGCGGCCACGGACCTGCTTCAGAGCATCCCGATTTAGACCCTTTGTCCGAGTCTCCACAGGGTCTGTGAGCAGCTCGGAGCGTGAGCGATTCAGAAGGAATTTCAGGTTTTCCAATTACCATAGCAGTGGCTGGTAACCTTCCAGCAAAGAGACACTGGAGCACAGTGTTGCCGTGGCTCCTGCTGGGCTCAGCCGGTGCTTGTGTTTGAACTGGCACCAGGCAAACTAGGAAGCGAGGAGATTATTAATAGGGAACACAAGGAAAAGGAAAGGTGTTTAAACAGTTCCTGCTTTGCATGTCTAATTTGGGAGCTACCTTTCTGTAGTTCCCCAAACCAATGGCAAACTCCTCCGAAGCATAACTCGTTAAGCTTTAGTACACCCTAAGATAAGGACCTTGCTTGCGTAAGGCCATCAAGCACTGATATTGACTCTCTGGGACATTTTTAAGGCTATTTATATCACAATAAAGCCATTTTATTAGGCTCATCAATCAAGAGACACCACATTTTGGCCTGCAAATGATTCGGCTTGAGTTTCTAGAAAAGGAGAAGGGTGAGTAATTATGGGATGCATTATCTTCAATCTCATTTGAAATCTTCTAATTGAAACCACATATGAATGCAGTTTATTGCTTATAAAATAGATGTCAGGAGCATTGCTAATGTACCTGTGGCAAGTGCAACCTTCCAGTTAACAGGGAGGTAACGACTGAGTTTTCGGTAGGTAACACGGCTATGGCAGGAGCTATCCCTGTCCACATCTGGGTGAGCAGCTGGTTCCTGGCACGTGTTTTTATCTGAAGCTGATGCCCCACACTGAGCTGAGCTCTAGGTCCTCGGTGTCTGCACTTCATCTCAGCTGGCAGCACCTGCCGCTGGGTACCAGCCAGTCCTGCTGGCAGCATCAGGTGTCTTGGAAGGGTGTATCTGCTCCCGCCATGGGGCTGGGGTCTGTGTGAGAGCGGGAGAGAGCTGGTAACTGAGCCTTGGTCAGGTGGTGTGCTGAAGCTTCCTGGCTTAGGGCTTGCACACAGCTGGCGTCACCGCTTACGTACATAGGGGGGATGTTTGCAGCTCTCCTCCCGGGTTTTGCCAGCCCCTGGGCTGCTTTCCTGCTGTCGGCTCAGCACAACAGAGCAGACTTGCAGGAGCAGCGGTTACTCAGGTAAGGAGAGTGTAGCTTAGCATTGCCTGTGGGGGCCTCTGAGCCTGAGTAATGGCAGGGCTTGAAAGCTGTTACAGATATTTGATAATTAATTGGCTGGGAAATCAGTTTATTTTAACGACTCCAGTTCAATAAAGAAGGGAGATAAAAGGACTGCAAGTTCCTGCGGTGCTAAACTACTTTCAGGGACAGAGAAAGCCCATTACCTGTCTGCCTTTATGCCAACAGGGGCTTTTAGTTCTTGCGAAGGCTCTTCTGAAAGGTGGTTGAAATCTTTATCTTCCCTGAATCCCAGCAGTTCAGGTTTAAGATAAGAAAGGCTGAAGGGTGGTTTATTACCAAGGATCCATCAGGCGGAGGGGGACAGGGGAGTGGAGCTGCTGCTGTAACCTCATGCTTCACCTCTGGCCGGATACTTACTGCAGCGCGGTTCCAGTTGTGGTTTATCACCGTTTTATACTGCTCTGCCGGGAGCAATGCATGTAGCTCGGTTAACCTCACTTGTCTTCCCGACTGCTGTGCTGATCACACACGGTAGAGTCATGGAGAGAAGAACTCTAATAGTCTATCATGAATGAGTAATTTTGGGTGCGTTCCCTACTGCTGGCCAGAATTTGACCGTCTTTTCCCAGCCTAAGAAAGGAGGAGTAAGGGTAAAGTCAGGGAGGGGTGGGTGTCAGGTCCATTTGAGTTATGGGGTCTCTTTTCCAGCTTATCAGATGTGTCCTTGTTGTTCCGTGGGCAGATCTATTCCTTGAGGAAAAGCAACATGTACCCTCCTTGGTCGTGGCCAAAGAGAGGACTTGACTGGGAACTCAGGACAAATGTTTTGGAGGGTTCCATTGTTCTGACCTTTATATGTGTCTGTAGGAAGATACTTTGTGTGTGACGCCGAGTATTAGAGACCTCAGCAGCAATACTGAAAGAGGATAGGGTCTTTTCCTTGCTGCAAACTGTGCTTTGGATGTGAACTTTCATCTCAAGCCAGTGTATCTCATCCTGAGGGTTGTACGGCAAGTGTGGATATGTGAACAGTGTTCCCAGTGCAGTCATACTTGTCAGAGCCTGCAAAGAGCCTGCAACACCATCTGTTTTAGTGAGCGGGTAAGGGATTAAACTGCAGGAGTCACAAGTTCTGTACCGTACATGAGAGCAGGCCAGACGATCACAGCACAGCTTCTTTTGTCATAAGCTAAGAATAACTTGAACATCCTCGCATTTTGGGTTTAATGTCAAAATTAACTAACTTCTCACTCCTGTCTCACAAATCGCAAACTGCTCTCACTGCCTCCAACGCTGATGCTTACCCTACTGCAGATTCAAATTCAGTGCAGACCCTCATACCCTGAAGTGAAAGTTTAAAAGAATGAAAAAAATCCAAGCCCTTCAGTGTGGTGGAGGTACAGCAGGACCTCTCTGCTGCAGCCCTGAAGTACTCTAAACTGAGCATCTTCACAGGAGAACGTAGGTCTAGATTGTCATCCCCCCCAAGGTCGTGAGGTCCTGTGCAAATGTCATGCCACACACAGATGCTGGGGATGCACAGAAACCCATCAGGTGGGCATGATGTCACCTCCCCTGCCTGGCTGCTGAGAGCCTACCTCTAGCCAAGTGTAAACTCAGAGCAGGCTACAAATCCTCATCTTTTAAACATTCCCTGCATCTGAAACCTCCTGCCAGCTGGAGCTGCTTGTAGCTGAGCAGACTGAAGTGCTGTATTTAATGAATTCATTTAGAGTCTGGTGCAAGGAAGCAGGGCTGATCCTCATCGAGTGTAAATCTAGGCTTCCCCATTTACTTTAGTGGCGCCTTGTTGACCCTTGATTTATGCCAGCTAAAGCTGCGGTCTGGCATCTCTCCGTACAGTCCCAGGCTTCTGGAAATTATTTAGAGCAGGTGACCTGCCAGAAGAACAGACATAGAAATCCAGCCTCAGACCAGCCGTGGCCCACGTGCGCAACCTTAGACCCAGCCGTGCCAGAAACTGAACCACCAGTTAGACGGCTGTGCAGGAGGGAGCTCTGCGGGATCTGTCTCTTCTGGGGATGAGCTGTGCACAGGGGAGAGGTGTTGTTTCACAGCAGCCTCTGGGAAGAAGAGGCAGGGATGTCAGCGGATCCAGATAAGACATCCCTGGGTAAACGCTGCCAGTAGGATTAAGCAACATTGTCTTCAATAAGAAATGAAAAGGGTTTATGTTCTGTGTTCCAGCCAATTTGCACAGCTTGTTTTGCCAATGCCGGAAGACTGCGGGTCAGAAGGTGCAGAAACAGGCAGAGCAGAGTCTCTGTTGTTATACCATCTCTGCCCTCGGTAGCAGGGCTGGAGTTCAGGCTCCAGAGCACAGAGCCAAGTGACCCAAGCCGATTGCCTTCACACCGTGGAGAGGATGAGCTTGTGCTTCAGCCAGTCCTTTCTGCTCTGGTTGCATGTCCCTGGGCAGATCCTGGTTAGAGAGAAAGAAAAGCATGGGCTCTGGCAGTGGTGCTAAGATAGGTGTGGGCAGTGGTGGCAGTTGGGTTTGTGAAGGCTGTTTTGCAGCCATCACTGCCCCCCCCAGCCTCACAATGCCTCCACCCCCAAACCAATACATACCAAAGTTTCATATGAGACAGGTCAGGCTTTGTTTCAAGCTGTAAAGTTATTTCATTGTATGACTTTGCACAACCTATGTCTTCTCTGGTGTCTCTGTATGTGTGTAAAACATCCGTTGTAGTACTTCTCCTCCACAGAGCACAAAAGCTCCCATCCCACGGTGCTCAGCCCCTTTGACAACAACACTGCTTGACGTTCATCATGCGCCGAGGTGCCTTGCCAGACCAAGTCCTGCAGGGGTCTCAGAGGAAAGACAGCACAAGATATTATGATCAGTAGGATGGCAGGGAGATCCAGCTGTGGGAATTATTCGTGACCCCCTTTCTCACTGAGTCCTACCTTCCTCCCATTCTCTTTCTGAACAAGAGGTTTTAAGTCATCTCCTAGCTTTCATGCCAACAGCAGACACCCCATCAAATATACCTTGACGTTTCTTTCTTTCCATTCTTCCCCCTCTCCTCTGCTGTTTATTTATTTATAAACATGTCCTCCTCTGCAACGCATATTGTGCGTGTGGGGATAAAGGTAAGCTCAGATCAAAGCTCCAGGGAGTTCTCCTTCCCAGCAGCTTCTCTTCTCTACCTTCCCGGCAAGTCTTTTTCAGATGCCTCCTTCCGCAAGGCTTGGTGGTGGGCAAAAGGGAGGGTGGGTGTTAGGGACAGACAAAATTGAGCAAAGCTGCAAAGAAAGGAAAGAAAGTGGAGTTGAGCGTTGCCTAGTAGTTACAGCTTTGCTGTGGTTTTCACTTAAAAGAGTTTTTCAACACGCAGGAGAAATACAGCATGCGAGTCTGGAGCACTTTGTTCTATGGCTGGAAACCACCCATGGGACAGATTTTCCGAAGTATGTCATTTTAGGCAGCAAGAGCAGTGGCTATATCGGTAAAGGAGCTCACTGTGCCAAACGCTGTTTCGAAAATTTGGTTCTTCTGTGTTACTTGGGGAGCTGGTAGGCCAAAAAGCGACTTGACAAATCTGATCTTAATTACAATGCAAAGCACTTGGGAAAATCAGGCTTCACTTGTGACTTCTCAGTGCCTGACAACTTTAATCACAGAACATTTGGGATATGGCCATATGCCAGTGGTTTTCGGAAATAATCTTAGAACCATAGAATGGTTTGGGTTGGAAGGGACCTTAAAGCCCATCCAGTTCCAACCCCCCTGCCATGGGCAGGGACACCTTCCACTAGACCAGGTTGCTCAAAGCCTCATCCAGCCTGGCCTTGAACACTTCCAGGGATGGGGCATCCACAGCTTCTCTTGGGACCCTATTCCAGTGCCTCACCACCCTCTCCGAGAAGAATTTTCTTCTGATACTAAATCTAAATCTACCCCGCTAATAACACTTTTAGTCTTTGTATCAATAGTTTTTAACCTGTCCATTGATGACTGCAAAAGGATCCAGTTGGGGAAAACAAAACTATTCCTGTTCCAGTTAACTCCAGTACAGTATGTAGAGGTTGTCAGTCTTACTGAGAAACATTATTTTCATGTGAAGTGAAAATAGCTAAAAAACATTGCTTTGTCTGAAAGAAACTTGGGAAAGGAGTTGTCTTCTGACATATTGCTGAACCCACCAGGTAGGTGGTAAAAAGACCAGGTCACTGTAGTTTGTTCTCCCTCTGAAGCTGTTCCCCACACAGCTAATACATCCCCTGGTCTTGGGCACAACTTTGTTTTCTGTGTCTGGAATAAGAGGGGCCTCCTTGCTTTCCTTGGGAGGCACTTCCTGAGACTAGCACTTGGGAATGACAAAAAGTTTCTCCTCAAGTTTGAACAGACTTATTTCTGTTCTCTCTCTGACCTGTTACTCCTTTCTAGACCCTCCTGCATCTTGTTAAATAATTCCTCTCTTCTCTCAGTGCTTTCAGCTTTCAAAGAGGTATAGCTTGTCAACATGTCCCTTTTAAGTCCTCTCTTAGTCAAGTTATACATATTTAATGTTTTTAAGCTTCCCTTAGATGCTGATCCCTTTCCAGCCCTTGATGGATTTTGTTGTTGCTTGCCTCTGAATTCCCTCCAATTTCCCCATATCATTCTGGTAACAAGGTGCCTGGGATTGACTGCACCGGTCCAGGTGCACTCAGTATTTGGTGGCGGGTTGTTTTTTGGGTGGAATTAAAAAGTGAAGCAGCAGAATCTCTCAAAGAGAATCTGCTTCGTGGTTCCCTCTCTCAGAGCATTATTTCACGATGGTATTTCAGGAATGGCTTTAGATATGGAAATGAGAGTGTGTGTCTTGCTCAGAAGCTGTTCTCTGCTTTCAAGTGGAAGGGAGATGGAGAAGGGGAAGAGGGGTTAAGCTCCTCAAAGGCTTTGTCTACACTAGGCTTTTTTCTTCCTGTTTCCCACCGTTGCTTGCACGGGTGCAGCTCAATCCGCAGTGGCACTGGTGACAGCTCCGGCACAGGCAGGGAAACGAACATGTTTCGCTGCACACTGTCTCTGCAGTCTCTACAAGGCCTGGCTCCACCATGGTGCTGCAGCAGCGGGAGATGGAGAGGGAAAAGGTCAGCTGTAGATAATAACTGGAGTGTTTGCACATCAAGGAGGTGTCCCTCCTCGAAATGCAGTGACTGGGAGGGAGCAGGCAGGATGCACGCACTTTCTCATTCCCCAGGAAATGCCACCCTTCACGGCCAGCTGCTGGCAGCCTGAGCCTGGGAGGCAGGATGATACCTTGGTAAAGCCACCTCTGATACTCTCATGACCTCAGAAAGGAAGGAAAACTTAAGTCTTATTTTCCCTAATACTGTTGCCATTCCCCCTCTGATCTGCCTCTCCAAGTGGAGTTCCAAGATTGATTTCTCCTCGGTGCAGGAAGTTCTCTCCCACCTGCCCAGGACAAGGGCTAGTGCTTCAGATGCGATAGTCTCTTTCCCCTTTGGAGGAGCAGCAGCATGAGATTAAATGGTCTTTAGGGTCCACAAATATTCCTGTGTCTCAGGTAGCGTGCTCCTCAGGTTTTGGAAGGAACTATTTCATATTGGACAAAACGCAGGAGGCACCTGCCAGTTTCACATAACACTTAATTCTTTCACAACCTTGTGCCAATTCTCAGTTAACCGATGAAATTGTCAGTCAGAAAATATCAGCAAGATGAGGATGTTCATGAGTTTAAAAAAAAAGAAAAAGGGGGCACAGGGTTGAGAAATGGCTGGGGATAAGAAAGGCAGCGTACAAACCTACAAGGTGGAATGCAAGCTGTCATTCGGAGAGGAGGCCAACTTAAGTTTGCTTGGAGCTACATTAATAGGCTTTTGTGGCTGGGAAGGATAGTGAAATGATGTAGATGGTGATTTACATTGTTCTTTCAGGAGGTGTTCCACCTGTCTTTGAAACGCCTGTCACTAATCATGGGAAGTTGCTCAGACCTTGTGATAGCGGTTCACTGCTGCTACCGTTCCCATTTCCTTCCCCAAACGTTCAGGTGTGGACATCGGGGCACTCGGTTCCTTCTGCCTCTGCAGCTCTCTTGGTCCCTGCTGGTACCTCGGTCACTGCCGCAGCGGGCGCTGAATCTGGTGGCCAGCATCAGACCCTGACAAGCCTTTGCCCATAATCTGATTGTCTGTTTGGCTGTATTTTACCACATCACAAACCTTCCCAGAGGTGATACATGGCTTCGGGCCACCTGGCAGTCAGCTCTTCCTGACCCGTTGAAGGCTGCTGCCAGTCCTGTGGGCACATCCCTCCGGGGGTAGGAGGCACATGCTGATGCCGTCACGTTGCTGTGTTGGATGGCACGTGTCGTGCCTTACTTTTTGGAATTGGGCCATGGCACCACGGCAGGAATTACATGGGCTATTTTGCAGCCTTGCACGTGCCTCTGTGTGTGCAACTGTGAGAGGGAGAGTCGGGGAACAAAATAAGGTGATGCCCCAAAGCTCCAGTTGTAATTATTTCGATCTTAGCTTAAGTTTTGTAGCCCCCTTCCCTGAGCAAACCACTGGAATCCTCAGGCTGGAAAGTGCTATTTGCTTTGCCACGTCTCTCTTCAGCTGCGAGGAGTTGATTTGCACGTCTCCCCCTTTGCGTTGTGACAGCCTCCGGTGATACCTCCTGCATTTTTAGCCTGTGACTGGAGTGGGAGGAAGGGACCCGAGGCCACACGAAATCTTTTGAAGCTCCCTCTAGCCTCACCCTCCTATTCCTTCTTGTGTTTGCACTGTCCCTCTCCTGCACCCGCTCTCTCCTGACCTGCCCACTCTCCATTTCCTTCCCTGTTTCCCCCTCTTTCAGAGCTTCCCTTTGCATTACTGATCTGTGGCATTATCTCATTCTCCAGTAGCTGTGCTGGCTGCCTTGATGTTTCTCACCAGCTTTTGCCTCTCCCTCCCCCCATTTCTCTCTCCCCCTCTCGCCACCCCATGATGTAGCATTGCCTTTCTCCATCTGCCCGATTGTCTCTCCGCTTTTTATCTGGGTGCTGGAGCTCCAGGTGCTGTCATTCTCTGCGACAGCACAGAACGTTTCAGATTGCCTCTGCGGCTGGATAATTACCAGATAGAGAGTCACGTGGACTCCCCAGCCAAACCCTTCCTCCCCTCCTGTCACAGGAGGAGATCACATCTCTGAAATGCACTTTTTTTTTTCTTTTTTTTTTTTAAGAAATTCAAGGGAAAAGTTTGGAAGTAGCTTTTCTGGAGTTACCTGGTGGTGACCGCATGAGAGTTACCTACAAGGCACTTGGGGTTCAGGTGATTCAGAAGAAACAGGTAATTTCCAGTACTGAACCTTCTGAAGGAAAATGAAGGGGATGATAGTCTGTATGGGTGCCTTATTAGTGCTCCTATTCTTATTCTTGGTGTATTCCCCAACCAGAAAAAAACTTCTAATGATGCAGACACTCGTCAGTAGCTGTTTAGTTTCTGATCCTTTTACAAATTTGGCATAAAATCCAATATCCAGTTAACATAAGTGACTAATTACTATTGTCTTTCAGTGAACTTCAGTTCCTAAGTGACCGCAGGTAGTTTTTAAATGTCAGCCCGTGTCTGAGCGATGGCAGAAGCACAAGGTCCTTAGTGTAAGTGCAGTGCAACCAAAAGGCAGATCAGCTGGCAAGCTTCCCGTTGCCATTCTGCATCATCTCTGCTATTCCCGGTTTCTCCTTCTGACAGTGCAGGAGCCCCGTGACGCTACGGGAAGCTGCAGACAGTAGGGCGAAGCATACACTTGTGGCTGAAGATTTCACTAAGGCCGTGTGATCAATAGCTGATTAGCATCGCCTAATCGTGCTGGATCAAGATCAGAGCCAGGTTTCTGGCTGGACCAAAAAGAGACACTGACAAGTCCTCGGCTGACCAGAAAGGGAAAGAAGGAGCTCAGGGTCTGTTTCCTCAGTGGTCTCATTCACCCGACTGATCTCGGTACAAGACCCTGATGCAAGCTGTCAGAGTACTTGGCGTTTCTACAAGCATCAGCCGGAGAGCCGTTCGGCTCCTCTGCACACGTGGGGAGCAGGGCTCCTCTGGCTGGGAGCCCTGCAACTGGAGACAGTCACTCAACGGGTGCACCTCGGGGTGGGCAAAGAGCCAACCAGGAGTTTCCTGACTACGCTGTAAAGAAGTGGAAGCTTATTCCTAGGTCTGGTAGGATGTAGGAAAACCTGGCACTGTGGTGGTAGGCCTCAGTCTGAGGCTTTTTCTGTGTTTTAAACTGAGCTGGGATGTGGCTGGGATGGAGTTAAGTTTGTTCGTTCATAGCAGCTCATACTGATATTATTAAGAAGGAATGTCTGCTTGAATGGATGTGGACTGAAGTTGTTTATGCAGGTATACTGATCCCCAGAAGATGGGAAGAATAATAAATCATACCAGTATAAGTTCTCTTATGCTGATATAGTTACATCCACCCCGGGAGAGTACTGGCATAACAATTACTATAATCTTGGTCTTGATTTCTATTTTTTTTTTCTCTACAAAAAGAGCCTATACTCTTTAATAGTCATTTTAACAGAAAGAAAACCCATGTGAGACCAGCTGTGTGTCTGCTAGTGAGAGCCCATGCAGCTAGTTGTCTTTTTAGGCTGGTGTGGTTTTGGTCAATTCCCTTGGGTTTCATTTTCCACGTGTATCGCATGGACTGAAAGATGAGGATGCCCACAGCACATGAGCAGTTCTGCACTGCTAGTCATATTCACTGGTTGCAATTCTTCTTGCTTTCATTAAAAAGAGTTGATGGGCGAGAGAGTGAGATAGGAACGTTTCTGTACAAGGCACTGGGGAGTCCTCATCTAGAAAGCTGGCTATGAATTCTGGTCACGAAAGAGGAATTCAGGCTGGAGCAGGTGCTGAGAAGGGCTACTGGGATGTTTAGGGCAATGGAGAGTCTATCACACAAGAAGGAACTAGGAGAGTTTGGCTTGTTGAGCCCAGCAAAATGAAGGCTGAGAGGGAATATGATTGCTCTCTGTGAACACACTGGATGATAAGCACCCAGGAGAAAAAGGAGCTATTTAAGCTAAAGGATGGTGTTGGCGTGAGAGGGGATGGATATAAACCAGCCATGAATAAATCTAGACTTAGAATTAGAAAAAAAGTTTCTAATCAGCAGAGCAGAAAGACTTTGAACAGCCTGCCGTGCGAGGCAGGGGGAGGGTACCCCCGCCAAATACACCAGGCTTAAGTAGGGTGGAAGTACATCTCTGAAAAGGATGCTGAGGTACAGCTGGCCATGCCGACGGAGGCCTGGGCTCCCTGACCTGGGAAGCCTGTCCAGCTCTGCATTCCCAAAGTGGCAATATACTGAAGAGGATGAGCAGAAGTGCGGACATCCTGTCAGCCCTGCGCCACCCCAACAGGGGGACGGCCCCAAATTGTCACCTGAGTGATGAGCTACCCGGGGAGCTGCAGACAGGTGTGACAACCAAGGTCATCGCGTAACGTCACTGCAATAACGCGTGGGCTGAACAGATGTGGCAGCTTTCCCCTCCTGCCAGTTTTCCAGGGCGGGACTGGCCTTAAGCAGCAGTTTTCTAAATCCCTCTGAGGGCCTGCGTTATCGTGCTGGCAGTGGTGGCTCAGGAGCTATTTATGCCACCTTTCAGGAATCCGTCCTGCTTCAGCACAGCCCTCACTCTTACACATCAGAGAGTGGGTTGTGGTGCATCAGGGGAGGGGGAGCAGCTGGACCAGGCTGGGGAAGGAGAGGAGCGGTGTCAGCAGGGGAAAGAAGGAGAAGTTTGAGCAAAGCCTCGTGCCCATGTGTATCCAAATTGAGTAAAATGAGGCTTTTGGTGCTTGGCTGAAAGGAGTTTTCGGACACTCAGTTGATGCAGTCTCCCACGGCTGTCCCTTGATATGTTTGGCTGTAGCTGTCCTCTGTAGCATCTCCGGCTGAGAAGAGCCTGATCCAGAGCAGTGGGAACCACCGAGGGCCAACGGCTCTGATATTACTCCTCTGGGCTGTGTGCTCTGCCGCTGTGCTCCCGTGGTGGGGACTGTACTCAGGGGAAAGAGAGAGAGGGCAGAGCGGAGGGTCCGAGCTCATACTGCTCCCCAGCTGACCGTCGCGATGTTGGAGCCCTTCTTGCCACGCTGGGAAGGGCTGAAGAGCACGAGAAGACAAGACGAAACAGCGTGAGCGTGATCTGCTCCTGAGCTTTCCTGGCAAGGCTGCAGGCGGTGCTGTGTTTAACCACCGCATTAGCTTTCCGGGATGATGCTTTGCAACACAACAGAGAATTTGTCTTGCACGTTCGGAGCTGGCAGCCAGGAGCTGGCATCGCTTTGTGCCGAACAGGCCGCGTTTGATCCCTCTCTCTTTTCCCTCTTGCCATTTTGCTGTTGGGGGTAGAGGGCAACAGGGGAAGTTGTTAGCTGAATCCTGCGAGCGTGTGTGAAGTGAGAAGATTACAGCAGGCTCGTCACGGAGCCTGGGGGAAGGCAGGAGGTCTGATCCAGGGCGGGTTGTGACATCCTCCGGTGAAAGGGGGTCGTGGTCCTCGGTGTGTGCAGTGGGGTGGGCTCCAGGGACTTAACTCTGCCGAGTTTCGGCCCACTGTACCGGGATTGTCTTACAGAAGGGATGATCAAAGGGTTAACAGAGAAAAGATGATTAAAGAGGAGTGTGGGAATTATGACACAGAGCTGTCGCCACGATGTGCTTTGGAGAAAGAGGGCAGAAGATGCAGCCTGAAACCACACTATTTATTTAGTTTTCCCCCAAATGAAGGAAGAGCTGCAGCTTGCTGGTGAAGCAGCACACGGTATTTCATTAAAACCTAGCAGCTCGCCTCTTCTCACTAGCAGGTCTCTGGCAGAGAAATGCAGGCTTGGGTCTGCTGTAGAAGAAATTATTTATTTGGAATTACAACAACAATAAAAAAACTCCAAACAATTATCCCAGGTTCAAGGCGACCCAGTAGATCATCGATAATTCTGTAAAAACCCCACTGTGTTAAAGTACAGCAGCTTCACCAGGTTCTTCAGGGCTTTCTGCCTGTTCATCACTGTAGGCTCTAAACATCATCCACTCCTCCCAAGCACCATTCCACTTACCCCAAAAGGACCCCTTCTGGCAATGAACTACCTCCATTCCATCTCTGTGGCCCAGGGCCGTAGCTGCTGAGCTGCTTTCTCTGAGGCAGGATGGGCAGCGCCCTGGTGAGCCCCTGGCTCTCCTGCCTTTCTCCTCCTCCTCTGCATCCCAGGACAGGAGCGAGGCAGAGCAGGTAGTGAGACCTCCAGCCTGGGTGTTTGCCAAGAGAGGAGATGTAGACACCTGAGCCTCCCTCTCCTTTTCTTAGCCTGCTTTCCCGCTTATCCATGGGAGTAAGCCCAAATGCCTTCAAGAAGGGGAAGAAACAAGATATGTCCCCTACCTAGATGGAGTTTACCTCAGAGCCTACAAAGGCAGGTTTGCAGGAGCGCTGCTTCAGCCCAGCACGGGAGGAGAAAGGACGAGCACCAGCGCCCGCTCCTGGCTCCTGCCCTCCCCTGTCTGCATGCTGCCAGACGTCCCCTTCGAAATCCAGGGCCAGGGGTAGGCTTTTCTTTGCATCCTGCGTTTGGCTTTTC